>NW_003852913.1:2751-4319 GCF_000181295.1 Otolemur garnettii | reverse complement strand
ATTATACTCATTTCTTAATAGTTTTGAAATGTACCATTGCATCATGCACATTAGGTGAGGTCCCCCCGAATAGACATGTAATTAGACCTTTGAATACAACCCAGTTATCAGTACAAATAACAGAGGCCAGGACTCATTACTAACCAAGCAGCTGACAACTCAGCCCTCTCACTACCCTGATGTATGTCTATCTATGTTAGCCATCCAAGTATAGGGGTTTCTGGTGCTGGAGCCATTGGTACACCAGTTGTCATCCCATATGATTAAAACTGCTTCTTGTACTTGGTCAGGGACAGGTGTTCTTTGGTTGCTCATGGTGGCTGGACCTAACATAGCATGCAATTCTGGGCTTAAGGGACTCATTGCCAGAACACTTCCTCTTGTAAACAGGCATGCCCTTTATCCAGGGTAGTTTTTTGGGCTTCAGTGGAAGCAGATTCTTTCAATTTTCCTACTAATCATCCTTTAACTGTTAGACCCATTCTCACAGTCCAAGAGGGTCTTTGTTAATGGTTTTGCTGGAGGTAAAGCATAATATACCAGAGGCACTTGTTGATCATGGGAGAGAATTAAGCTCTACAAAGGACACAAAAAAGGGGGCTTGTGGGTGGATGGGAAGAAGTCTGGTCTGCTGGACAAGAAGTCTGGAGGTCCCATAAGAACATGGGTATGAGGTACCCTAGGTAACTAATGACCAATACAAAGAGATGATAATCAATGACCAATAGAAAAGGGTGATCATTCCTGGAGGCACAGAGAGGCCAGTGAAAGAGTTGCAAGCAATTTCTGACTGAGAGGAAGAGGGACTTGTTGCTCTGCACCGACTTTGAGTCCTGTCTCTCTCACCTCTTCATCATGAAAGGGACCTACTTCCAACTCTCTTTGGAAGTGCTCTAAATTTCTCTTTGTTCTTCTTACATAAAATTTCTCTCTATTACACTGACCTTGTGCAGGTTCCTTCTGCTGTCTATTCATGCTACCTGTGCTGCTTCAGTTTTACTCTCAGCTTCTACTCCTTTTTGCTTTGAGTTCCAAACCTACTGAACTGAACTTTTCTAGCTCAGCTGAGTAATCGAACCAGATGAACTGTGTTCAGGAACTTGGACCCCTGATCCCAAAAACTCCTTTCCATAATGACCAAAATCCTGAAGGGAATGATTTACTATACTCTGGTTTCCCTGTGATCTTCCTCATAACTTCAGGTGTAGCAGCAATATCCAAAGGCACAGTGATTCTGCCTAAAGGATACTGAAGGCTGGTGTCTGCTGCCTCTCTTCAAAAGCTTCTTGCCGATGTGTGTCTCTGTCCTAATATGCCCCTTTTGTAATAAATCTGTAGAGTATTCTCAGTCATTGGGCTAACCGTGTGATAAAAGAGTTATTGTACTCCAATACATTAAAAGATCACCAAATATTTGGATTTCTCTTACTGTTGTCAGAATAGGGAATTGTGGGACATTCTCAATTACTCCTTGTATTAAGGAGTCTAACCCGACCCTAAAACTACACTTCAGGCCCTGGGTCCTGAATCTTCTGAGAGTTGGTTGCCCATCCCCTTCCCAAAGATGA
>NW_003852913.1:1118-1920 GCF_000181295.1 Otolemur garnettii | reverse complement strand
TTATCTATTTATCTACCTTGAAATCATTCTTAAAATCTGTATAGATATTAACAATGTTTAATTGAGTATTGTAAATGTTCATAATCAATTTCTCCTTCATACATTTCTGTGTTTTCTAATTTCAGGTGCAATGAAACTATTAAAAAAAAGCTATTCGCCTTAGTTATATGTATACTATAAACATATTTGGTTTCAAAATATAAAATATTGATTTGGAAACCTCACATAGAAAATGTATTAAGCCTTAAATAGTAAAATATTCTAGACATCAAGCCATAAGAATGAGAATAAGGCATTCTCTGTGAATTGCCAAAATGTTACTCCATTTGTATGCTGGATTGGTCTCAAATTTCACTTTAAAATTCAGCATTTAAAATATGTCTGTGAATACGAGTCTATGTATATGAATGTGTGTGAGTGTGCGAAACTTGAGAGCAGAACATTTTATACTTTGAACAACTTTATCCTGAGTTCAACTTTTTGTCCTTGATCACATACTATGTTGAGTGCTTTACATTTGTATTTTTAGTGAATCTCTAGTGAAACAATAATTGGGTCATAACTTTGCTTCATCTCAAATCACTGCATTTGAAGTGCATAAAGAGTCATTGCATCAATGCTCTGATCCTGTTGTCTCCTGTAAGTAGACTCTGTTTCTCTAGCTGTTTTTCACAGAACTCCATCAACTACTATGATTACTGGTACTACATCAAACACACACCAGGAAAAAAGGATATTAGATTTTAAACAGTGAATATCAAATCATTTGTTTAAAGAAATAAAATAGCACATTGAGAAGAAG
>NW_003852913.1:0-1070 GCF_000181295.1 Otolemur garnettii | reverse complement strand
TGAAAGATCTTGTTGTGGATGCTTATTGTCACCGTCATAATCTTTTTTTATTAAATGATAACTGTGTACATTAATGCAAACATGGAGTACAGTGTAGTGTTTTCATATACAATTTGAAATATTTTCATCAAACTGGTTAACATAGACTTTATGTCATTTACGTAGTTATTGTGTTAAGACAATTTACACTCTAGTTTTAGAAAGATTCACTTATACCCTTTATCCAATGTACACAGCCCTATTATGAAACTAATTTATAGGTCTCAAATGAAAGCCACTGTCATGATCTTTACAGTAAATAGTCTCCAACAGGGAGATTTTCCTTGGGGAGCCATGCAGGACAAAGTTGCGAGGCAAGAAATCTGATCAAAACATTGCATTAGCAAGTGAGATTAAATTCTCACCAAGGAGCAAAATTCCTTAAGATGCAGTCAAAACAACTATGAAAGATTTCAGTGACTTTCAATAACACAGTTAAAAACCAACATAAGAATGAGGTGTAAGTGAAACAGAGCTTCAAAAATATCTTCACTGGATTATTCTCCTAGAACATCCATTTCTCTTCAAGCTTACCTAAGTGGCTCTGACATTATTGTCTCTCACACTTTAATTGCTGCAGTACCTGCAAAGAGGCCTGCTTTAGTTTGCTGTTTCCTAGAATTAGGATACATGAGTGAGCCCAGGGATAGATGACTGAGGTTGTCATCCCACAAATGAACATGAGTTTGTTTTCTAGCACAGTAGATGATATTTCCATGGCATAGCCTATAAAATACAAGATAAAGAAAATGATGAAAGATATCAGCATTTTCATTGCCTTTACATGAGCTTCAGTGCTGGGGTCTCTGAATCCTGTGGCATTCAATAGCATCTTCTTATTGTGTCTCCAAAGGGAAATGATTAATAGGAAACATGGAATTAAGGATAGTGTAAGGAAGAAGATGACTCCCAGATTTATTAACACCTGTTGAACAAAGAATTCACTTTTTTGCCTCTTGAATTGGCCAGTTGTGTTTCTGTTCTTCATTTTCTTATCATTAAAAACCTTCATGACTTGTGGAAGAGTAATT
>NW_003852912.1:12113-29621 GCF_000181295.1 Otolemur garnettii | reverse complement strand
AGGTTCATTACAATGTGTCTTGGAGAGGCTCTGTTTGATTTGAGATGACCCAGGGCTCTATATCCATCTGAAAGGAGTACGTTGGTGTCATTAGTAAAACTGAGGAAGTTTTCATTTATGATAGTCCCCAGTAGGGCTTCCAATCCTTTAGGAAAATCTTCCCCTTCAGGAATCCCTGCTATTCATATGTTTGAATGCTTCATGGAGTCTCATAGTTCTCTATGTGCCTGTTCTGCTATCTGTCTCATCTATTATGCCTCTTTAACCATCTGGATTTACTCAAAAGCTTTATCCTCTAGTTCTGAGGTTCTTTCCTTTCCATGGTCTAACCATTTTTGATACTTTCTACTGCATCTTTACATTCCCTGATTGTCTCCTTTATTTCCTTAAGCTCCACCATATCCTTTGAGATATTCTACACATCTCTCATCCGACTTTTGGTTCTGTCTTTTCATTTTCTCGTTCATTCTTTGCTGTATTTATCGTCCATATTTTAAATTTCCTTTCTGTCAAGTCCATTAATCCTTTATAGGTGGAGTCTTCTGCAGTAGCTGCCTCATGTTCCCTCTGGGGAGTTAATTTGTTTTGGTGTTTCATGTTGCCCCAATTTTTTGTTGGTTCTTCCTCATGTATCCTTTCTTCTTGTTCACCCCTTTGTCCTCCTTTATCCTTCTTACTGCCTCCTTTGCTTCATATTACCCCATTTTGGAACTTAAGTCTTGAAGTGGCCTCAGCTTTAGCAAAGCCAAACTCTTCCTTCTAGCTCAATAAACAGAAGTGCTTGCTCTTGATGGCAATATGTTGCAGTATGTAGCCAGGACACCAGGTAGTGCTGTTGATTTTTCTTTTAGGAGAGGAAAAGCACAGCCAGCAATATTATGGTCAGTTATTTTAAACTTAGTTGCCTTTGAGGATTGCCTGTTTGTTTGCTCAGCATTCAGACCCTGCCAGGTTGGGATCTTAAGGCTCACAAGAAACCTTCAGTGGCAGGTCTCACTGTGCCCCCTGACTTCATTTCCTGTGAGGTGTGGGAATCCCTCAGCCAGTTCCAAGAGTGGAGTTTTGATCTCAGCAGGTGGAATTAAGATGGCCATGCTAAGCCCTTCTCATGACCTTCCCACAATGACAACCCCTGGCCCCCGAGACCTTCTCAGTATGGCTGCCTCACCAATCACCAAACCTGTGGCAAGTCCACTCCAACAGGCATTCAAATCTTATTCCTATATTTTGTTTGAGTCCACCCACTCTTCCAAGCTTCCCACTCAACACACAGCTTTCCCCTCAACACACAGCTTTCCCCAACAACTGAAAACTCCAAAAGGATTCCTCCTGTCCCAGACCTCTGTGCCAGGCCAGCTGATCCAAGCCAGCCACAATCACTTGCCAAATTCATCAGATTTCCACTGCTCCATTTCATATCCTGTATCCAGCTCACCACCTCCTTCCTGTGCTCCCTGAACCACAGCTCTGGGTAAAGTCCCTGTGCCAGATATATTTGGGTTCTCTTTTCCCCCCCAGTTTTTGTAGGAGAGGTCAGCTGAACAATCCTCTGGTCCACTATCTTGCTCTTCCCTCAGAGTGCTGGCTGCTTCACCCTCCACAGCAGCTGGAGCCCCCGAGGGCTGGCTGCAGCAGTTGGAGCTCTGGGGTTTGCAGCAGTGGGACCTGTGATGGCTCAGGCAGCAGCTACCACCCCCAAAGCTGGAGCCACAGCAGCCCCTTGAGCTCACACTGCTGCAGGAAGAGATGGGAGGACACTTAGAGAGACATTTGGGGAATACTTTGATGCAGGGCACTTGGGAAGGCACTTGGGGGTGTACTTAGGAGGGGGATGGCACTGCTGCTGGATCTTCTGGAAGGACATCTTGGCAGGTGGGTGTTCGGGACCTGAGGGAGAGTCACAAAGCAAGTGATACCAAGGCACAGAGGCCACCCTTACTGTCTTCATCCTGTCATTTCTGTTTCATCACTTTAAGATGAGTCATAGAGAAATTATCTCTAATATTGCTTCCACAATATCTCTTTGGATCATTAGAATGTTTTAATGAAATAGAAATGGATCATCTTCTCATAGGGACAATGAGACCAGCTTTATGAACAAGCTTGCCCAAAGTCAATGCTCTTTTGGTGGAGATGGCAAATTGGCATTCACAGAGTCTAGTTCAAATCTCCTTTTCCATATACCTCAAAAATCTGAACTATCCAATCTAGGAGCCAGTTTAGAGGTGAAGCTCTCCTTTTAAAAATAAAAAAATGAGGTTTCCCTTTGAAAAGAACTCTCCAGATAGCTTCACTTTACAGATACATATTACTAAATATGGTCACACACACAGGTGCACACACAACTGTAGAGTGTCATTGTATGAACTGGTTATCTCAAATCATTTTATAGTAATAGAGAAAGTAAGGCCCAAAGCCAGCTGTGGCAAGCTGTGGCATGACCCTGTGTCTCCTGATCTGGTGAATGCAGGGCTAGTAACGCACCCTCTGCAACCCACAGTTCCCTATCTACTACCTTGACACTATGCATTTCAACTTGTTCCTCACTATTATTAAACTTTGGGACTCACTGGACATGCCTAGGCACCACTTATGTCCATGGACCTCTGTGTATACTGAGCCCTAAATGTGTTTCCTCTGGTCCCCGTTATTTGAGAACCACTGTGATCCATATGGGGTTTGGGAAGGGACAGCTGATTTTCCATGGTCCACTTTTCTGCTGGGAATTTTTTTTTTTTTTTTAGTTATGTGTAAAATGGGAGACTCAGAAATACATAGAACTAACTTGATTTGGAACCCAGGGCACAGACACACAAGTCCTCTGGTTGCAGCCAGTCTTTTTTGCCCCACAGCTCAGCTTACACCATCAGAATTTCAAGACATTCTGTCCCTCTGTTGATCTAGTTCTCTCATACCCCAAAGTCCTTCCCAGTGTCCTTCCTGCCATGGGCTGATGCTCTCTCTGAAGAAGCCCCTGCTTCTGTTTCCAGTAGACACTTACTGGGTCACAGGCAGCACTGGGTCTGTCAACCCTCAGGAGGTAAGTGGATGCAGGTGCTCTGGCCCTGAGCCTTTTTATCCTGGCCTGAGCTGTGCCCCCAGCTGTGACACAGGGCCTGGGCATGAGAAGGCTCACTTCCTGGCATCAAACTGAGTTCTTTGAGAGATGGTGGCTGGCATCTCTTCACCTGCCTCCCTCTACAGGGAAGCTGCCTTCAGTGTGAACTATGACTTAGGAGTGGACTGGGGGTGACTTCCTATCATCTATCATCATTTGGCATCGTATTTTCTTTAGCAGTGCTTCTCAGTTCTCTTTCTTGGAGCTTGCTCCTCCAACCCTTTACTTTCTTCCTTCTGTGATGTTAATTTGTTAGCTCTAAGTGTCTAGATTTGAATAAAGAAACAGATGCCTCCAAGCTTTCCCATGTGTGTCCCACTACTTTGCCACTGGGAGTTAGTTTCTCTGTATATGCATGCATGTGTCTATTTCTGAGTGTGGTATGTGCATTAGGTATGTGGAGGGGAACACACATTCCAAAGTAGATGGCCTCTTAATATCAGCTTGAGCTTGGGAAGTCTAACAGGAAGTTAAGTTTGTGACTGGAACTACACATCCTGTGCACAAATTCTAGCTCTGCCAGGCTCATGTAACTTAAAGCAAATCATTTTATCCCCTATGCCTCAGTTTCCTCACTTGTGAAATAGAAATTTTAGTACATATAACCTGTACTTCATGAGTTGTTTAGAGATGTTAAATGAACTAACATACTTAAAGCTCATTGAGCTGTTCAAAGCACATTTTGTGCACATTGAAAGCCACCATCATCATCATCATCATTGCCCTTAATCATCCTCTAGAAGCATGGTGTGGCAGCTGATAGATTTTTGCTGTCACATATGCACCCCACATTTGCATACCACTTTAGAGCTTATAAATAGTTTTGCACATGACTTGGGCCATCAGTACAAAACCTAGAACAAGTAGATGTACATGGTGAGGACTTACCACCCTGCAGAGATCTGGCCCTGCGTTGCCCAGGTATGACTCTTCCTGCTCAAGTTGTTGTAAAGGATTAGTTATAAGGGAGTGGTCAGGATATCAATTCTTTGGCTCACTTCAGCTCACTGATTCTTAAGATGATTGAGGGTGACATGGTTTATGCCTCTACTGATGTGTCACTCAATATAAGAATAAATCTGAAACCTCATAAAGATTAGTGTGCTTACCTCAAGTATGATATCAACTTCAATTCAACAAGAAATTTTTAGTAAGTAAATAATTGGGCTTTTCAGGTCTTTTATTATGAAGAATTGGGAGTGAGCATGGCTGAGATCCAGAATGGAAATATGAAGCAAATCAAAAGGAATGCATAATGTCCCACATTGTAAATTCATAGAAGTAACTGTGACCATTTCTTTTCCAATGGTTTTTTACTATGCCCATCTATTGTATAACCAAGTTATTGAGACTTTAATTTTTTAAAGTCTTCTTTTTTTTCAGAACCACCCTGAACTCATTCACACAGAGTAGCATTTTACTTTGTGCTCTAGAATCAGCACAAGTATATTAATGGATTGCTTTTTTACCCATTAAATCCTTTTCTGTAATACACATTTTTATTATTATTTTTTATTGTTGGGGATTCATTGAGGGTACAGGAAGCCAGGTTACACTGATTGCATTTGTTAGGTAAAGTCCCTTTTACAATTGTGTCATGCCCTCAAAAGGTGTGTCACACACCGAGACCTCACTCCCTCCCTCATTCCCTTTCTCAGCTCTTCCTTTTCCCCATCCCTTCTTCTCTCTCTCTCTGCTCTCCCCTTCCATTACTCTCCACCATGTACTAAGCTATTAATTGTCTTCATATCAAAATTGAGTATATAGGATTCATGCATCTCCATTCTTGTGATGCTTTACTAAGAAGAATGTGTTCCATTTCCATCCAAGTTAATATGAAGGATATAAAGGTTCCATCTTTTTTAGTGGTGAATAGTATTCCATGGCATTCATATACCATGGCTTGTTAATTCATTCCTGGGTTGGAGGTTATTTAGGCTGTTTCCATATTTTGGCGATTATAAATTGAGCTACAATAAACAGTCTAGTGCAAGTGTCCTTATGGCAAAAGGATATTTTTCCTTCTGGGTAGATGCCCAGTAATTGTAGGATTGCAGGATCAAATGGGAGGTCTAGCTTGAGTTCTTTGAGGGGTCTTCATACTTCCTTCCTAAAAGGTTGTATTAGTTTGCAGTCCCACCAGCAGTGTAAAAGTGTTCCCTTCTCTCCACATCCATGCCAGCATCTGCAGTTTTGAGATTTTGTGATTTGGGCAATTCTCACTGGGATTAGATGGTATCTCAGGGTGTTTTCATTTGCATTTCTCTAATAATTAGGGAGGATGAGCATTTTTTCATATGTTTGCTAGCCATTCGTCTGTCTTCTTTAAAGACGGTTTCATTCATCTCTCTTGCCCATTGATATATGGGATTTTTGGCTTTTTTCATGTGGATTAATTTGAGTTCTATATAGATCCTAGTTATAAAGCTTTTGTCTGATTCAAAATATGCAAATATCCTTTCCCATTGTGTAGGTTGTCTATTTGCATTGGTTGTTGTCTCCTTAGTTGCACAGAAGCTTTTCAGTTTAATTAAGTCTCATTTGTTTATTTTTGTTGTTGCTGCAATTGCCATGGGAGTCTTCTTCATAAAGTCTTTCCCCAGGCCAGTATCTTTCAGTGTTTTTCCTATGCCTTCTTTGAGGATTTTTATCATTTCATGCCTTAAATTTAAGTCCTTTATCCATCTTGAATCAATTTTTGTGAATGGAGAAATGTGCGGGTCCAGTTTCACTCTTTTACCTGTGGATATCCAGTTCTCCCAGCACCATTTATTGAATAGGGAGTCTTTCCCCCAGTGTATGTTGTTGTTTGGTTTATGGAAGATTAGGTGGTTGTAAAATGGTAGTTTCATTTCCTGTTTTTGTTTGTTTGTTTTCAAGACAGAGTCTCAAGCTTCACCCTGGGTAGAGTGCTATGGCATCCCAGCTCACAGCAACCTCAAATTCTTGGGTTTAAGAGATTCTCTTGCCCAGTTTCCCAAGCAGCTGGGACTACAAGCACCTGCCCAGCTAATTTTTTTTTTTTGGTTGTGGACATCATTGTTGTTTGGCAGACCCGGGCTAGATTCAAACCCTCCAGCTCCAGTGTATGTGGCTGGCACCCTTGTCTCTGTGCTACAGATGCCGAGCCCATTTCCTGGCTTTCTATTCAATTCCAATGTCAGTGTCTCTATTTTTGTGCTAGTACCATGGTGTCTTGACCACTATGGCTTTGTAGTACAGACTAAAATCTGGTATGCTGATGCCCCAAGCTTTGTTTTTATTACTAAGAACTGCTTTCCAAGTCTTGAAATTATGATGTTGGCATTTTAGTAGGGATGGCATTGAATATGTAGATTACTTTAGGAAGCATAGACATTTTAACAATGTTGATTCTTCCCAGCCATGAGCATGGTATGTTCTTCCATTTGTTAATATCTTTGCTATTTCCTTTCTTAGGGTTTCATAATTTTCTTTACAGAGATCCTTTGCCTCTTTTGTTAGGTATATTCTTAGGTACTTCTTTTCTTTTCT
The DNA here is from genome assembly GCF_000181295.1 of Otolemur garnettii. Lineage (NCBI taxonomy): Eukaryota > Metazoa > Chordata > Mammalia > Primates > Galagidae > Otolemur > Otolemur garnettii. Next base: position 22,990 of record NW_003852912.1, on the reverse strand, counting down.
TTTCTTTTTTTTTTTTTTTTTTGAAGCTATGGTGAAGGGAGTTGTATCCTTAATTAGCCTCTCATCTTGGCTATTATTGGCATATACAAAGGCTACTGACTTGTGGACATTGATTTTATATCCTGAGACATTACTGTATTTTTTGATGAGTTCCAGGAGTCTCACGGTTGAGTCTGTGGGGTTCTCTAAGTATAAGATATTATCGTCAGCAATGAGGAAGAGTTTGACGTCCTCTGCTCCCATTTGGATGCCCTTTATTTCATTCTCTTGCCTGATTGTATTGGCTAGAACTTCCAGCACTACGTTGAACAGTAATGGCCACGGAGGACAACCTTGTCTGGTTCCAGTTCTAAGTGGAAAAGCTTTCAGTTTTACTCCATTCAATAAAATATTAGCTGTGGGTTTGTCAAAGAATGCTGGATTTTATTGAATACTTTTCCTGCATCTATTGAGAGAATCATATAGTTTTTGTTTTTGCTTCTATTAATACAGTGAATAATGTTTATGGACTTGCATATGTTAAACCAGCCTTGCATCCCTCAGATGAAGCCTGAGATCATGATGTATGACTTTTTTGATGATAAGCTATAATCCATTGATTACGATTTTGTTGAGAATTCTTGCATCTATATTCATTAGTGAAATTGGTCTGAAGTTCTCCTTTCTAGTTGGGTCTTTTCCTGGTTTTGGTATCAGGGTGATGTTTGCTTCATAAAATGTGTTGGGGAAGATTCCTTTCTCCTCAATTTTTTGGAATAATTTCTGCGTGTGGGAATAAGCTCTTCTTTCAAGGGCATTTTTTTGTTGGAAGATTTTTTATTGTTTCTTTGATCTAAGTGCTCAAAATTGGTCTGTTCAAGAGATCTATTTCTTCCTGGCTAAGTCTAGGGACAGAGTGTTATTTCAAGTATTGATCCATTTCCTTCACATTGTCAAATTTCAGAGCATAGAGTTTCTGGTATTATTCAGAGATAATCTCTTGTATTTCTGTGGCATCAATTGTTATTTCCCCTTTACCATTTCTGATTAAGGTTACTAGAGATTTTACTTTTCTATTTCTGGTTAGTCTAGCCAAAGGTTTATCTATTTTATTTATTTTTCAAAGAACCAATTCCTTGTTTCATTAATTTTCTGAATGATTCTTTTGTTTTCAATTCCATTAATCTCTGATTTAATTTTTGATATTTCTTTTCTTGTTCCAGGCTTAGGCTTAGATTGTTCTTCTTTTTCCAATTCCTGAAGATGGCTTGTGAGTTTGTTGATGTGCTTTCTTTCTGTTTTTTGAATGTAGGCATCTAAAGTGATAAATTTTCCGCTCAGGACTGCTTTTGCTATATCCCACAGGTTTGGGTAGCTTGTATCTTCATTGTTGTTATGCTCAAGGAAGTTATTGGTTTCATCTTTTGTTTCTTCCTGCACCCAACTGTCGTTCAGCATGAGGCTTGTTTAATTTCCATGCCTTTCTTTGTCTGGGGTTGAACATTTTTGTTTAGTGCCTTGTGGTATGAGAAGATACAAGGTAAAATTTTAATTCTTTTGATTCTTTTGAGGTTTGTTTTGTGTCCTAGGATATGATCAATTTTGGAGAATGTTCCATGAGCTGATGAAAACGTATATTTTGTTTCCTTGGGATGGAGTGTTCTAGATATGCCTATCAAGCATAGTTGTTCTATGGTCTCATTTAAGTCCCTTACATCTGTGTTTAATTTCTGTTTAGAGGATCTGTCCAACTCTGTAAGAGGAGTGTTAATGTCTCCTATTTTTATGGAGTTATAGGATATCATATTGCTGAGACTGAATAAGGTCTGTTTCAAGAATCTGGGAGCATTTAAGTTGGGTGCATAAACATTTAGGATTGAAATGTCTTCCTGTTATATTTTTCCCTTGACCAACATGAAATGTCCATCTTTGTCTTTTTTGATGTTAGTTGCTTTAAATACACATGTGTCTGAAAATAACTCCTCTGCAATCAACTCCTCTTTTCTTCTGAATTCCATTTGCCTGAAAAATTGTCTTCCAACCCTTAACTTTGAGTTTTAATTTGTCTTTTGAGGCTAGGTGTGTTTCCTGCAGATAGCAAATCGATGGCTTGTGTTTTTTAATCCAATAAGCCAAGCTAGGCCTCTTCAGTGGGAATTTAAGCCATTAACATTGTGATAATTGATAGGTGTGGTAGCGTTCTATTCATCTTATTTTGTGAAAGTCCTTTGCTTAGTTTTGTCTTTGGCATCATTGTGGTAGCTAGTTCTGTTCTTTAACTTCTGAGTTCTTACTTTGCTGATGGTCCACTGTGATTGTCAGTGTGTAGAACAGGTTGAAGTATTTCCTGTAGAACTGGTCTTATTGTGGCAAATTTCCTCAATGTTTGCATATCAGTAAAAGATTTTATTTCTCCATCGATATTAAAGCTTGGCTTAGCAGGATATAGAATTCTGGGCTGGATATTGTTCTGTTAAAGTAGATTAAAGGTAGATGACCATTGTATTCTTGCTTGAAAAGTTTCATTAGAGAAGTCTGAAGTCATCTTGATGGATTTGCCCCTGTAGGTCCACTGTCACTTACTCCTGGCAGCTTGCAATATCTTTCCTTTTGTCTTGACTTTGGACAGACTCATCACAATGTGTCTTGGAGAAGCTCTGTTAAAGTTGAGGTGACCTGGGATCTGATATCCCTCTGAAAGAAGTATGTCAGAATCTTTGGTGATATTTGAGACATTTTCATTTATAATATTCTCTAGTATTGCTTCCATTCCCCTGGGACATTCTTCTTCCCCTTCTGGGATACCTATAACTCATATATGTTTGAATATTTCTTAAAGTCCCATAATTCTGTCAGTGAACATTCTGCTTTCTCTCTCTTCTTTTCTGCCTCTTTAACTATCTGAGATATCTCAAGAGGTTTGTCCTCTATCTCTGAGATCATTTATTCTGCATGGTCTAATCTTTTGTTGATACTTTCTGTTGCATCATTAAGTTCCCTTATTGACTACTTGAATTCCTTCAGCTCTGCTATATCTTTTCTATATTCTTCATATCTTTCATCTCTTATTCAATTCTGTTTTTAGATCTCTTTTTGGTTATTTCCCACTTTCTCAGCAATTTCCTTCATTGTTTTCATCATCTGTATTTTAAATTCTCCCTTTGTCTTTCTAACATTTCTTTATAGGTGGAATCCTCTGCATTAGCTACCTCATGGTCCCTTGAGGGTGTTGCTCTGGATTGATTTTTTGTGTTGCCAGGATTTTTCTATTGATTCTTCCTTATGAATGTTTTCTTTTATCTGTTTCCTTGCCCTAATTTTCCTTTCACTTACTCTTGCTCTTTTTAGTTTTGATGAGTCCTTTTAGCAAATGACCAAAAAGATGAGAAGATTGAGGAGCAAGAAGGGAAAAATATTTAAAAAAAGAAAAAGAGAAAGTAGAGGGAGTGAGTAAAACATAATATTGAAAAAAAGAAGAGAGGCACATAAAGAGGGTGACAGGAGTAATAAAGGTGTACAGTAGTGTTCTTTGACCCAACCTTAAATACCCCCAACCTCTGGGGGGACTTGGTTGGGTGGTTCCCTTAAGGTCAACAGCTCTTTGCCAGCCTGCTCAGACACAGAAACCCACCTCCACCAAATAGAGAGGAAAGACAAAAATATTATAAATCAAACCAAAACAAATAAACAAAACACCTTGTGGGATAAAATTGGGGGAAAAAACAAATAGTAAGACAGAAACACTGGCAAAAATGAAGTTCTTATTATTAAAGAAGGCAACAATGGAAAATTATATTTCAACTAGAAAAATGAAGAGAGAGAAATAAAAGAAAAATCTGAGGGAAAATTTCAAAATAAATTTAAAAAATACCAAAACCAATAACAAAACCAAAGCAGTATATATATCTTGCCAAATATTGTCTGGACAACAGGTGATCTTCTGGCTATGAGATATTAATCACAATGCTGATACATCTGTATGAAATGGAGACTGGTTGCCTCTGTTGATTTTTCAAACCCTGCAGGGTTGAGAGCCTAAATATCTCCTCAGCCCACTTAAAAGATACTTTAAACCATTAACCTTGGCTAAGCGGAAGCTTTCCCAGGAAAACACTTGTCCCTGGGATCTCTCCTGAAGTGGCTGCCCGCATACTCAGTGTGCCAAAACCAGTCTCACTCTACGCCTCTGAGGTTTGAGGCTGCAAGGCAGCCATCCTACTGCCAAACACTGAAATCTCCACTCTTCCCCAGTGTCTCAGTCCTGGCCTTTGGGACTGCTCAGTCACTACTTCATTCGCCCAAGTCTGAGCCTTGCTCCGTGACCCTGAGGGTGGAGCCTGCAGGAGTAGTTCTCCCACAATGGCTGGCTTTACCCACAGCTGAACAATATTAGTTCCATTCTGGTTCAACAACTCAGTCCAGGGCCCTAGACAATGCTTAAAGTCATCCGCACTCTGGCTCAAGTTCTTTCAAGGTAATTCAACCAAATGTTCAAGTCCAAAAAAACAAAACAGCCCACAGAGAAGGCCTTCCTTGTTTGCAATCTTGCTGCTATAGTAGTTATATCTGCGACAGCCTCAGACCAAATGAACACAACCATTTGCCACTTCTCCACTGCTTTTGTTCTCCTTCTGGGATCCAGAAGTCTCTTGTCTCTCTGTGTCCCCAAAGTGATGTTTCTGGGCAGAGCCCACAAGCCAGAGATACCTAGAGTCTTCTCTGCCCAATCTCACCATGCCCTGTTATTCAGCTGCCATCTTGCTCCCTCTCCTGTAATACACATTATTAAATTATACTCTTAAAATAATAAAAAAGCATAGTTCAGTATTTTTTATGCCTGATGTCTGACTAAACAATAATATAAAAGGAAATATGACGAGTTTATGCATTTCTATATGAAAACTTCCTTTGGAATAAAGCACATTTGAAAGAGAAATGGACAATTGAAAGGAAATTACAGCACATACTCCAGGAACAGAATTAAACAGTTGATATACAAGTATATTTTGCAAATAAATAAGGAAAAGTTTCATGAAAATAATGGACAAAATAAGATAAAAAGGTAATGCAAAATTCTAGATTTATATATGACCAATAAATGTATGAAAAATATAGAAAAAGACTTATCTTTTATTTTCTCCTGTCTTCATATCAACAGGCACAGATTTAAAACTTTCACAAGCCATTGTGGATGGAATACATTTCTGAAAGGCAAATTGGTGTCCATTCATTCACATAATGTTTACCAGTAAATAAAATAATTGAAATGTAGAATACACATACATTTTGACTAAACAATTCCAATTTTAGGGCTTTATGTTGTGGAGATTATCACAGAAATGTGAAAAATCTGAATATTCAAGAATGTTAGCCAAAATATTTATAAGATAAATTGAAAATGCCTTAACGCTTAAATTTAATATTTAATGATCAGAGTATTAAGTTATGATATACGCTTATGAAGACATATATAACAATTGGCAATGAAATTGTGGTAATATAAATATTTTATGGTTCTATATTTAGACAGGACAAGTGTAACAGTATTTCTTGACTGAAGCTGTTATGGAACACATACATGATGTGACAAAAATCAGCAAATATCATTTAAGAATAAAACCATATAAGGAATAAAAATATGAAATCCTTAAGAATAAGTATTTCTAAAGATGAACAAATGGAAAAAAATTAACACTTTATTGAAAAGTGTTAAATCATAACAAATGGAAAAGTTTCAATCCATGGATTGAAAGAAGCATTGTCTTAAAGATGTCAGTTCTTCCCAGGTCAACCGATGGGTTCCATATAATTCTAATAAAATCACAGCAGGGATTTTAATGGAATTTAAGAAGCTGATTCTATGATTTGCATGTAGCAAAAGTTTAAGAAAAGACAAGATATTCATGAAAAACAAGACATGGCAACTTATCTCACAAAACATCAAGCATAATTATAATGTAATTTCCATTAAAGGAATAATGTAACAGCATATAATAGCTAAAAAAATTCACATATATATGAAAATTTGAAATGTGTCAGAGGTAGAATTGCAGAAATGTGGATTGAGGGTAATCAGGTCAGTAATGACATGGTAACAATTGTTTATCCATTTGGATAACACATAAATATCTCTACCTCACACCAGATAATGAAATGCAATTCCATAAATTGACCTAACACAGGAAGCAAAACTTTAAAAATATATTAAACATTTAAAAATGATTTAATAAAATAATCTTGTGGCCTTTGGACAGAGAAGGATTTCCTAAATAATATACACGTATGCACATCAGAGACAAACACAGTGTAAACAACAAGCAATGAGTTTAGTTACATTAAAATTAAAACTTTTTCATCAGAAAAATCACAAAAAATGAAAATAGAGATTATTAGAAGACATTTGCAACACACTGAATGAGAACAGAGCAATGACTCAAAAGAAAAAAAAATTATCAAAAGACATGAAATATTGATTTCTAGAGGGGAAAACCAAAATAACCAGCAAGTTCCTGAAAAAAGTTTTCAACTGTGCTAAGAATCAGAAAAAAAAAAAAAAAAACAAGAAAAAACCATGACAGCATATAATTTCATATTTATGCCGTTAGAGAGAATTTAACATCCTGATAGTATTTATTATCCACACTAATACTGAGCAACAGAAATTGTCTTATTTCTCATGGAGTATACATTTGCACAACTACTTGGGAGAGCAATTTGTCAGCATCTAGTCAGGATAAAGACAGACACAGTCAATGACCTTCCAGCTCTACTCCTAAGTCTGTGCCCTGTTTTCACAAAGTGAAAACAAGATAATCACACAACTTCAAGTGAATGCATAAATAAAGTATAAATATTTTACCCTAGAATACTATATTATCATGAAAATAAATAAAGGTGAAATTGAGTAGCCTGCATAAACATTGATAAATGTTACAAAGACATAGAGGATAATATTACCTTTAGAAAGTTAAAAGTACAATTTATACCTAATATCTAAATAAACTGTAAATGAAATATAGTGAAGTACAAATAAATTATGGCTAAGTCAAGTTATTTGTTAGATTAGACTTAGTTATAAATAAATTATAGGTTAAGGATAAATAAATACAAGAAAGTATATGAATTATACAGAAAGAAAAATCAGAAGCTACAGAACAACGAACATCTCTGGGTGGAGAGGAGTGTGAGGGTATGATTTCAAAGACGTTTTTGATGTCTTATTTCTTAAATGGAGCATACATACCTGGGTGTTCATCAAACTGCTATTCTTAGTTTGTTTCTGTGTGAAATATTTTCTTTAAAAATTTATACATATGTAAAATTTTATACACACATATATAAGATATTAGTCTATCATATTTATATATATATATCAAAATAGTTCCAAAATGTGTTATTTTATTTTGTTAATTTTGTTTGTCCTTTTTTGCCTGGCAAATATTTTATTTAATACACATGTATTTATATCTCTTTTTTCTATATTATTTCTTTTCTTTCTTAATTTCTTTCTTTTCTTTTCTTTTTAGATAGAATCTCACTCTGAGCCCTGGGTAGAGTGTTATTGTATCAGCCTAGCTCAGAACAACCTCAAACTCTTGGGCTCAAGGCATCCTACTGCCTCAGCTCCCTGAGTAGATGGGACTATGGGCACTTGCCACAAAGCAAGGGTAATTTTTTAAGTTTAAATATAGACAGAGGTCTCGCTCTTCCTCAGGCTGGTCTGGAACTCCTGAGTGCAAGGAATCCTCCCACCTCTGCTTCCCAGAATGCTAAGATTAGAGGCATGAGCTACTGTTCTTGGCCTCTGTACTATTTAATTTTTTTTTTAATTTAGAATGTTTTTCTCAATCCTGAGATAAGATAACCATTTCGCTATAGGTATTTATTTCTTTATGATTTAATTTTTCCAAAATATTTAATCCCAAAGAATCATATTGAGTTAAATGAGGGTTTACATTTTCTTTCCAATTGATCAATTTCCGTAATTCCAGATATTCAACAGCCATTTTCCCCATCGATAACTGATACCTGCATTGTTGCATTTAAAATCCTTACATACTGTAACATTCAATTTTTTTATTCACACCAGTTTCAAGGTTTGGGGGTTAATTGTGTAAAATTTATAGGCTGAATTATTAGAATTATTTTCAGACTGAGACTTTCAGTAGATAACAAAAGCCCTCTAGATTTTTGGCAAACAAAGGGAAAAAAGGGAATTTCCTAGGACTGGGTTCTTGGAATCCTGCCCTCTTTATCCTTTCCCAGGGAGGATCTTGCAGGGATCTCTCTGATTTGGAAAAGCAGGACATGACTTTTCTCTCAGGAAATGTGGAGGAAACAACCTAAACTTTGCCACCTAAGTGAGGATGAGTTTTTCTTTTCTCTGCGAGCATGGGTCAAGTGATGTTTGAACATCTCCCATGACTAGACATGGATCACATTGGTGAGAACGACTGGTCTCAAGCCATTTGATCCCTTGTCTAAGAGAAGCTTCTGGAACCAAGGCTGAACTTGGAGTGATCCACCTTGGAAGAGGCATCACTTGCCTCACAGATAGAGGAGAGACACTAAAACGCCCAAGAGAAGAGGGGTTTTCAGTTGGATTCTGCTACCTAATTAGCCCCAATAATAGAAGAAAATTGCACCCACATATGAGATTGTGCCCCTTTCCCTAGTCTCCATTCAGAAAATATGTTTATAAAGCCAGATGAGAAGAATAGATGTCAGGTGAGAGGTGAGTAGAAGAAGCTGCTCCCTTTGCCTACTGGGTTAGACCAGCCCACTGGAGCAGGGACCTGAAAGGCCACTAAGCCACACTCAGCATGGATATCACCTCTCAGATGGAATAGTCCAACTTCTGAATTGAAACTCAGTTTTTCAAGTAACAAATCATCGTTGGTAAGCTTTCCAACATCACATTTAGGAATTAGAAGAATACCCCACTCAGCAAAGTATTAAGGAAGATAGAATACAATTTAAAACCTTTTATTACAGCAGCACCCATAGCACAGTGTTTACGGTGCCAGCTACATACATCAAAGCTGGCAGGTTCAAATCTGGCCCAGGCCACATAAAGCAACAATGACAACTGCAACAGAAAAATAGCCGGGCATTGTGGCAGGCACCTGTAGTCCCAGCTACTTGGGAGGCTGAGGCAAGAGAATCATTTAACCCCAAGAGTTGGAGATTGCTGTGAGCTGTGACACCATGGCACTCTACCCAGGGCAACAGCTTGAGACTTGTCTCAAAAAAATAAAATAAAAAATAAAGACTTTTATTACATCCTACCAACTAAGCTTGCTTTATGGGAGGGTTATAGAGAGATTACTTAACATCCACCAGCTTAAGAAAACACATGAGTACATAAGGCTTTAGAGCAGGATAACATTTGAGCTGGGCCTGGAAGAAGGAATAGAATTAGAAAACTCCCAGGTGGTGGAGAGGTAATTGGAGGAAAATTTCAGATAGAAGGATCAGCAGGTGGGGCTGCTAATACTGACACAGAGTTTTGGTCGAGGTTTGGCCATGCTGGTGACAGTGGCAGTGTTAGCAGTGGAAACACAGGAAAGAACAGGAGAGTCCAGCCTTTGCTGAATGCTTACAGTATTCTGAATACAGAACTATACAGAGTAAACTCTGCTCACTGTCTCCCAGGAGAGAAGGCATAAAGACATATAGGTGTACATGACATCTGAGCATGAGGGAGCTGCTCAGTGTGCTAGGAGCATGAATAGACACAGTCTCTGTTCAGTTTCATTTGCAGTAATTCAGAAGCGCATAAATTATTCTGCAGAAAGCTAAACATTTCCAGACGTAGAATGAAAAATTGAGAAATGTGGTACCAGGTATATTCTGGAAAAATTGAGAAATGTGGTATGAGGTGTGTTCTGGAAAATGGTAGAGAATGAAGAAAGAGGAAGAGACAAGAGGAGAGAACAAGTGAGTAAGAACACTATTGTTTTCAAAAATGTTTATGGATTTGTAGTTGTCTTATTTATTTACACATCGTTCCTGTTTTTCTTTTCTCTTCCAGGTGTGCCTATGCATATAAGCATGTGTGCACACGTGCTCAAATATGTTCCACTAGACGGAGCAGGACTCCATGGTGGGGCTGGGTCAGAGCAGCAGAGTGTGCCCACCCAGGCAGAGGGGCCTGCAGAGGACGGCCAGGACCCTGGAGGGGACAGAGGAAGAGGAGCTGTGTTTGCAAACAGGCATTCCAGACTTGGTCACAGCAATGCTGCTTCCGGTGGGTTAACGCAGGACAGACGGAGTCAGGGGCCCTGGTCTCTTTCCCACCCTCACCTCCACTTAAGCCAGATCAAGGCAGAGTGTCCCGCTGGCCCCTAGGTCTCCAAGGCCTTCACCAGGGGAAGGCAGGGTGAGGACAACGGACACCATTCACCACCTGCCCCCACCATTCCCCTAACCCCAAGGAGAATTAGGGTGCTTCTAGAACAAGACACTGAGCAGATTCTGTTTTACTGTTTAATCAGTCAGGTACGCTGAAAGGAGATGATGTGGAGGGAGTTATAGTCTGTACAGCCGATGGGAAATCAGCCACAAAGACGAGGTCCAAGGCCACTGGATGGGGCTCAGGAGGCGATTTGAGATCCCAAAGTGTGAGGAGAGGCTCTTTGAACGTTCAGAATCTTCCCTGGGGCCTGTCAGACACTCAGGCAGCCCGAAGGCCAGAAGGAGGATGTCCTTGGCAGTCTGTTGTCCTGGGTTCTGTTCCTCTCAACTCGGTGTCCATGTTAGCAGCAGCCCCCGGAGTGCTGACCGCTGCCCCCTCCACAGCAGCTGGAGCCCCCCGAGGGCTGGCTGCAGCAGTCGGAGCTCTGGGGTTTGCAGTGGTGGGACCTGCGGCGACGCCTGTGGTGGCTCAGGCAGCAGCC
>NW_003852912.1:0-12093 GCF_000181295.1 Otolemur garnettii | reverse complement strand
CAGCAGCCGCCACCCCCAGAGCTACAGCAGCCTCCGGAGCTGGAGCCACAGCAGCCCCCGGAGCTCACAGTGCAGCAGGAAGAGACGGGAGGACACTTAGGGGGACACTTTGGGGGGCACTTTGGGGTGGGGCACTTGGGGGCGGGGCACTTGGGGGTGCACTTGGGAGGGGGCTGGCACTGCTGCTGGCTCTGCTGGCAGGACATCTCGGCAGGTGGGTGCTCGGGAGCTGAGGGAGAGTCACAGAGCAAGTCAGACCCAGGTGCTGGGGCCGCCTCAGCCTATTCCTGTCCAGTCAGCACCATCTCTACACTGCAGTGACCTGATCAGGCGGAGCACAGACACAGATGCCTAGTGCTGTCATCCCCTGTGACACCTCACTGACGCCTCCCACAGGTCACCCTGTCAGCTCTACTCCGTCATTTGCACTAAGCAGGGGGGTCATCATCTATTTTATCAAGTAGGCAATTGAGACCAAATGACATAGGGGAGGGAAAAATACATACTGTTTTCAAATATGTCATCAAAATATGGAAATGATTCTAGAAAGATTAAAATAGAACTGAAATAATGCATTTACAGAAAAGAGATGCCATCTTAACATCCTAAACAGTTGGGAGTAGAACGGGGCCATGGCCATGTCCTGGTTCACTTTATTCAAGGGGAAGCCGAACACAAAGAAGTCTGGAGACCCTGACTCGGCCGAGGGTCCTGATGTTCTCAGAGACACCCGCTCTAGTGCCAGGATCTGAACCTTGAGCTTGTGACACTGCCCGTGTGCTTGCACTCTGGGTCCTTAGATATGTCCTCAGCCCCAGCCCAAGCCCGGGTCTGCGGACACTCACGCAGATGCCGCTGGTCATCGGCTCAGTCTGAGAATTGCTGCCCTCCAATCGCCCCTTGCAAGAAGGGCAGAGTGGTATTTCCAAGGCAAACTGCCCTTCTGAAACCTCTTCTTGGATACCAGACCACCTACCCCTGAGAGCCCCCAGCCCCTGCTGACCCACTGAGGTCCCAGGGCACTGGGAGCACCAAGGACTGTGCTCACTGCACGCTTGGACAGCCACGCTCCCTGCTCTTTTTTTCTGACCTTCTTTCTCTCTGTTATTACAGCCCCAGCCCTTCCCAGCTTCCCCTCCTGCCCTGGGCAGAGCCTCCCTCCTCCGCAGAAGCCCCTGCTCCTGTCCCAGTGGACACTCACCGGGTCACAGGCAGCTCTGGGTCTGTCAGCACCTCAGGAGGTGAGTGGATGCAGGTGCTCTGGCCCTGAGCCCTTTTATCCTGGCCTGGGCTGTGTCCCCAGCTGTGAGACAGGGCCTGGGCATGAGAGGGCCCGCCTCCCGACACCCACATCCCTGTGACCAGGTGACTCCTGGCAGCCTGTCGCCTGCCTCCCTCCAGGTGGCTCAGGGCAGCCCCAGCATCAGCCCCTCGCTCTCCTTGGAGCTATCCAGCTCTCAGGTGTGGCTCCTGGATTTGGTCTTTCCTGCCCTCCTTCTCTGTTTCCCTGAGGGTCTGGTGTGAGGCCCTCTCAGAGGCCTCTAGAGGTCCCTGGTAAGTGCCAGGCCCCCGGCACATCCTCTGCGTGTGTGCCTCTGTGTGTGTGCACCACTACAGTTATGAGCCTGGATTAGGCGTCAGTCCCACGTGGGATCGAATTCAGCATTTTGGCCTTGAGTAAAATTACATGAACATTCTCATTCTTGCCTTTCTGAATTCACAATAGCGGTGGTAAAGTTCAGGCCCCACGGTGAGGGGCAATGGAATCATGGAAGCAAAGTGCCCAGGCAAGGTCCTGCCACCCAGTGGACCCTCATGGGAAACACCCGTCTGCCAGCAATTAACAGGGAATGAATGTTTTATAGATCACAGCACTTTTCCAGGAGAGGTGTTTCTGATTCTTAAAATGCCCACTTATTTCAACCAAGTTCTTTCATACATTTTCATGTGGAAATAGCCCTGTGAAGGGGCTAGAGAGAGAAGCTGCCCTGCTCCACTTGGAGAGTGAGGCTTTGTTTCCCAGGGTCTTACACATGCCAGGAGGGGCAGTGGTGCCTGAGCAAACAGAGAGGGGAGAGACTGTGAGGTGCTGGGATCTGGGGCCCTCTGAGGGTGAAGGACACGATGGAAAAGGGTTCCCGAGGGGAGCAGCCTGGAAGCCCTGGAGGGATGTGAGGGCTGAAATGCCGTGGACCCGTTAGGCCTTGTTGCCTTATTTCCACGCGGACACAGGTTTGCCCAAAGGGCATTCATTTAGTTATTTATTTAGGCATTTGAACATTTTAGGAGATTAGGCTGGGCGGCATTACATGAAGCAAGAGAGATGCTAATTAGATAAAGGCCCATCCGGCCTAGAAGTAATTCTTTAAAGAACGTAATCCCTTCTGGAAGTGTCTGAAACAGTTCCCCAGGGCATGGGATGAGGTAGAGATCCAGTGAATGACTCCCACATCCAGGTCGTACTGGGCGAGAAAAGGCAGTGTCTGGAGAAACACACACGTCCCTGTGCCCGGCTCTCTTGGGCTGTGATGCTTCACTGGCCGCGTGTGTGGACACGTGGAAGGTGGATACAGACACAGGTTGTGGACACGGCCATAGGCACCACTTACATACAGGAGAGATCCAGGCATGGGACAGATACGGTTACACCACCCACCTCGTCCTGTTCCCACTGGGTCAGGTACCTCACACGCGTGGCCTCCTGGGAGGTCGCCCTGCTCCGTTCTGTTGGCTTTCTCTGTGATTCTAATCTCCACCGGGGTCCCACAATGCCTCTCTCCTCCACCTGGCTCCAGAAATAATTGCCCTGGCCTTTAAAGAAGCCTCATCCAGAGTCCCACACTGTGATTGAGATCAAGGCCCGTGTCTACAGACTGACACCCGCATCTCTGTGCAGCAGGACCCTGCACACCTGCTCCGATGTCTGCTCTGCTCGCCAAGTGGAGCTGCCAAGCTGTGCTGTGAACAAGCCCCCCATCAGCTGTGTGGCTCGTCCCATCGTGTTTTCCCATATTCCTCCATTTCCTCATATTCCACTTGCTCCCTTGTCCCTTGCGTGACCGTTCCTCACAGATGAGATGTGAATAAACCCTCTGACAGCACAGCTTGCGCCTGACACGTCCCGTTTCCCATCAGCAGCTAGTCCCAGGTGAAGCACCGAGGGGCAGTTAATAGGTGAGTAGATGTTTCATCAGTAGCCTCAGCGTGACTTTACAGTTTACAGACCGCTCTCCCACATGGCTTCGGGTCGTCCTCTTAGGGAGGACACACTGTGAGACAGGCCACATCACCCTGCAGAGATCTGCTACTGTCCCACGTGGGTGGACATCTGCTCAGGTTTTCCTCGTGGGCTTAGTTTAGGGGAGTGGCCAGGACACCCATACCTTGGTCACACAGGAGCCCAGCTCCCATTCCTGGAATGATGGAGGGGAAAGGTCACGTGGGCCAGGCCTCTGCCCCAAGGCAGGACAGGTCAGCATCCCAGCTCCCAGGCTGCTTGGACTTAGGCGATGAGTCAGCAATGGCTCATAGTTCACCAGGACTTACTCATAGGCCCAGATATGGCTACTGATGGCTCTGGGATCGTTGCATAACCACCTTTGTCTCCCAAGTGTGTTCTTGTGAGGTCGCCTGCTTATCCCAGGAGGTCTCTTCTACGCTGTGGCCCTTTCATCTGCTCAGGTGCCTGCAGGTAGTCCTGCTGAGACCTTAAGGGAGAAACTTCTCACTGAATTAACTCTACTGTGACCTGGAGCTCTCCAGGATCTGGCACATTAATGCGTTCAATTTGTTCCCACTCTGCAAGATTTTCTTTTAAATTATACATGATGAAACAATACCCTAAATTTAATCGGAAATATAGGTAGTTATTTCTTATTTATTAAGTGAGGATGAGGTTTTAAGAACGTAGTTTCTCGGCTTCACACATGTAGCTCAGCAGTTAAGATCCCCAGCCACATACACTGGAGAGGGCAGTTTTGATTCCAGCTTGGGCCTTTAAAATAACAATGACAACTAAAACCAAAAAATTGCTCAGTGTTTTGCTGGGCACCTGTAGTCCCAGCTTCGTGGGAGGCTGAGGCAAGAGAATTGTTTGATCCCCCTAGCTCGAAGTTGCTGTGAGGTGTGATGCCACAGCACTCTACCAAGGATGACATAGTGAGAGTGTGTCTCAAAAAATAAAAAAAGTACATTCCCCATATTATAGAAAGGAAATACTGATAAATTAAATTACATGACAAACTTCCTATGTCAGAAAGTGCTATATATAAGGTAAAAAAGAAATTAGCAAATGAGAAAAGTATAACACTTAAGACCACTGATGAAATAATATCTCTGATATAATAAAATATGTATCATAATCTTTCTATAGAAGGTGCCAAGAATTGTACACACATTTTTTAAAATGAAAAAATGCTACTAATACTCTAATACATAATATATACCATTAACCACAGATGAATTCAAGTCATATTGAGCACCTTGTAACTACTGAAGACAAACATTACTTGATTATTGCATATTTAATAAGATCTTCTTTCTTTTACTAAGAAAAGGCAACTTCTCTCTTTATATATACATATCTTCAATATATCATCAAAAAAAAATAAACACAAAAAATACAGTGGAGAAAAGACAAAGAGTGATCATTCTCTCTGTGTGTGTCTTTATGTATATGTATATATATGAATACATAACTTTAGTCTATCTATGTCTTTTTTTCTTTGAAAAAATACTTTAATAGATTTAGGGGTACAAATGCTTTTTTCTGACATGGCTGAATTGCATAATGGGGAAGTCTAGGCTTTTAATGCATCTACCACCTGAATAGTGTGCCTGTACCTGATTGGTAATTTTTCATTTTGGGCCCTCCTCCAACCCTCCCCATTCTGAGACTCCAGGGTCCCAAAGTCACTCTGTATGACCATCACACCCATTGCTTAGATCCTACTTATACATGAGAATGTGTGGTGCTTCGGTTTTTGGTCCTGGGTTACTTAGACTAACAGTCTCCAACTCCACATTGTTGAAAAAGACACAAACCCCCACACACACACATTTTTCTTGGATGCATGATTTGCAATATTTCCTGCCATTCTGGAGGTTATCTATGCACTCTGTTAGTTATTTTTCTTGTGTGCAGATACTTTTTAGTTTAAGTTTTATTTCTTTTTGATTTTGCTATATTTGCTTTTGGGGAACTGAAGTGCAAGCTTTAATGATCGGAGTGCTTCTCACCGGTGTGAGGACCACTGAGCTTGGTAGGGTTCCTGTGTGCCTGGAACCTGGGCTTCCAGGAAGAGGGTGCTGGCTGGTTTCAGTCTCAGGATCTCTAAGAGGGCCCAGCACAGCAGGTTCTGTGTGAGTGGGAAAACCCACACAGTGGAGCCAGCTGTTGTTACGGGAGCAAATTGCTTCTGCTGGGATGAGAGAAATAAGTGTGCGTGACTTGGAGAAATCCGAGGAAGCAGGTAGGAGGGGACATGGCCTCCTCTCTTTGCCAGTCTCCAGGCCTCTGCAGCTCCTGCTGGCAAAGGGGAAATGTGGTTTGCAATCCCAGCCCTAATATCTCACGGCCAGATATGGAACAGAGGGTCCTTAATTGAAGAGCATGACCTCGTTATATAAGTATAAATAGTTGACAGTTTCTGATTCATTGATCCCAAGTTTCATCTTTCTTTAATACAGACGTTTACGAGAAAGAGCCTGAGTTACAGTTGCCTTATGTCTAAAAACTCAGCAAAGTTAAGGTCACCCCTGAGGTCTCACTGGCTTGGTCTGATCAAGGACTATTCAGGCCTAGTCTTCATTTCAATTTAACAGGACCCTCCTGCCCACACATGGGCAATTCTCCACAATTCTCCTCCAATTTGAGACCAGGATCTCAACCCAGTAGGAGAGGGCCCCGAACGTCCTCTCTGAGCATCCTCATTCCCAAGCCCACTTCAGACTGCAGGCCCGTAGTGGGAGAGCATCACCATCCTGGGCTGTCTCCTTGGCTACCTCGTGGCTCCTGTGAGCTCACTCCCTGCAGAAAGTCTCTCAGTCTGCATCGTGCTGTGTTCTGATGAATGGGTAATAGGGCAAGAGCAACAGTCAGTGGCCAAGCAACATGTCAGGCACTGTTCAGCACATTCTCACATCATGTACTTTCATCCTTAGAATTTCTATGAGGCTGGTCCATTTCTAGGCCCATTTTACAAAATCAGAAATGGAGGTCCAGAGAGGTCAGGTGCCTCTGCCAAGATTCTCAGTACAGTCAGTGTGTGCCGGCCCATCCTCTGCCCTGCCCACAGAAGCCTGGGCAGACAACCAGACAGGGGTGCCTGGGTGGTGGTTGTTGGGGCTCACGTTGGCTCTCCCAAGGAAGGACAAGCTCTGCTCTGTTCAGGACTAGATGGCCCCACCACAGTCCTTCAAGAAGTCTTCTTCTTTTTCCAGCTTCCCAGAAACTCAGGAAAAACTGTCATTCTACAGGTCTCAGAGTGATGAGAGAGGCTGTTTGAAAGCCCTATGATTTCTTTCTTGTGTGTGTTTGTATGTGTGTGTGTTTGATTTTTAGATTATTATAAGGATACACGTGTCTTGATTATATAATTTGCTTTTGTACATTTCTGGTCACTTATGATTTTTGTATAATAAAATTCCCAAGTGCAAAGAAAATATCTTAGTCTTAGACAAATACGAGAGGCAAATAGAGTAAAATAAATAGCACAGAAGGAAAACCACATCACAGTCTTTAACAAAATGAATTTCAGGTGGTTTAAAGAGCTAATTTTTAATTTTTTTTATTTTTTGAGACAGTCTCACTCTGTCACCCAGGGTGGAGTGCCAGGATATCATAGCATACAGGAGCCTCAAACGCTTGGGCTCAAGAGATCCTCTTGCCTCAGCCTCCCGTAATTTAGAAAATTATTTTTATGCATAAGAGAAATAGAAATAATGTTAATGAGAACTTTTGATCTAATTTCACCAAGATTAAATTTTTAGTACATCTAAAATTATATGAACAAAATGAGATGGAAAGTCAGAACACAACATATAAAATATTCAATAAATATTTGCCAAGTTCCTTATATTCGCCGGGATATTTTTGGGCAGTTGAGATACTTAGTAAACAAATAGAAAAAGGATCCCCAGACACATAGGTTTCTTTTTATTGAAAAATTTTCTGTAAGTACTAATTCAAAAGTTTCATGTAATAAAATATCTATCAGTTAGGCATGTGCCAAATTTTTATATGATACATTTTTAGAGTTTTAAATTAAATAATTTAATTCAAAGAATTCTTAACATTAAAATTTTAAAATAAAATATATTTAATTTAAAGTTTCAATGAAAATATTTATAATGCATTACAATGAATTGATATTTAAAGAATATAAGTAATTATTTAGTGAATAACTTCTTATTCATGACCCAATGGTGCCTATCTTTTTTCTCTACTCCAGAGAAATAGCCTGAGTTTGAAATTAAGTATTCCTATGTATTTCTTTATACTTCTATTATGATACATTGTAGGTTTTCTTAAAATATGTAGTATAATTAACATATTTTCAACTTAAATATTACTTCTTATGTAAACTGGTTTCTTATCACAGAATCATTTGTAAGCTGTTCATGTTAACAATCATTGTAGCTTAGTCCTTTTCATCATTGTATAATATTCCACTTTAAAAGCACATTATTATGTTACTTAAGCAATTTCTTATTGATGAGCATTTATGTTGTTTCCAATTATCTTGCAGTTCTAAACAGTTCTGCCCTTTAGAGTTCTTTATAAATCATCTATGTGTAGAATAGCCTCTCTAGGAAATACACGGATGGCTTACACATTCGAATTGTGGCTATGCCCACTTTTAACTTTAAAATACGTTGTCACATTGATCTCCAATTTACACTCCCTCCATAACTGTAAGAGAGTTGTTGTTGCTTCACATCCTGACACTTTATGATATCAGATGTAATTCTCCAATGATGTGTGTGAACTAATTTCTCATTTGCATTGTTATCCATTTTCCTGATTCCAAGTGCTTTATTATATAACTTATGTATTTTGCTAACACTTAACATATCTCTTTTATTTTTTTATCCTCTAACTTTTTTCAAAGAGGTTCAAGAATATTAGTCTTGTGTTCTGAAACGTGCTGAATTCTCACTATTTCTGACTTGCTACTGGGGGCATTCTCATATACATATTCTTACCTTAGCATTCCCTTATCTCCTTAGGTTAATTTCCTAGATGTTCAAGGACTGTAAAAGAGTATGATCATTTTACATTTTAATTTGCTTACACACCGTAAAGTATGTGTTGAATGAATTAATCATCACATTGTCATGCAGAATAATTGCGCCAATTTATTTTTACACTAATGAAGCATGAGTGCCCAATTCCACAGACCCTCTCCAACACTAAGTTTTTGGTTAAGCTCTCAATCTTTGCCAATCTGATGTGAATGAATAACTTAGATAGATATCCTATGAGAGAAAAAGACAAAATATTTCCTTTTTTAAAATCTTTCATTATTATGTGAAACATGTTTTATTTTATTGTCCTTTACATGTGTGCCACCTGTTTACTTACTTGAATAGTTCCTATTAATTTGTAAGGGCTGTTTTTCTATGTTCCTAGCAAATGCATTGTAATGTCCCCCAACTGATTCCTTTTTTTCTGTCTTACTTATGGCACTTTCTGGTGCATAGATTTTTAAGTTTTAAAATGCACTTATCAATTTTTCTTTCAAATTTTCTTTTTCTTTTTTTTTTTTACTAAAAACAATTTTCTTTCTTAGTGAATTAGAAATCATAAATATTTTCTTCTAAGTGTGCACTTAAAAATAATTTTTAATACAAACACAAATAAAAGTTTTGAAAATGAGAAGAACAGACTAGATCTTGCCCAGGTCTGAGGTCCTGTCTCTGGAAGGGGTCGGGGAGTCCAGGGCCCAGAGTGAAGTCTATCCCGGGGATAACTTGAAATCACATCCCGGGGATCTCAGTCCCATGTCCTCCTAACTCCTGAGGTCATGCAAGGATATAAGGCAGATGCCTCTGATAAACAGATAAACTCAGCAAACAAGTTCCTTGTCAGTAAGCACTTCTTCTGTTGAAATGGTACCCAACCAATTTGAATGTAACAGCCAAAGCATAGAAATGAGTCCTGATGGTGTTCCAGCAAGGTTGCTGATCCATCTCTTACTCCAATCAGGCTGCTGATCCATCCCTACTCCCAGGCCAGACTAAATGATGTTCAGGTACTGTCCTGCCTAGAGGCAGAGGCCTGGCCCAGAGGCATGTCAGCCCCACCCTTCTAAGAATCAGAGAGCTTAGCTTACCTCTGTGAGCCAAGGAATCTATGCCCTGGCCTCTTCTTCCATAACTAAGCCCTTTGGAACATCCTGAGAATGAACATCATCCTTGAGTAATACAGAGGCAGATCTCTGTGTGATATGGCCCGAGTGTCTGAGATTGCCTTGAGTCACCTGGAAATGCTACTTGCAAACTCTCAGGTGCTGGGGAATGCTGGTGAGGAGACTATGCATACCCTTACTAAGTGCTGCCAGAAGGCACAAACATCATATCCAGGCCTTGCCCTCAAAAAGTATTCAGTCTTATTACAGAGACAGCCAGGTAAAACACAGGTGAGGCAGAAAGTAACCTATGCAAAGACAAACATTACTTGATTATTTCACATTTAATACAGTCATTGTTCTTTTCCTAAGGAAAGGCACCCTCCCTCTCTCTCTCTCTCTATATATATATATACATATATATATACACAAAAAATGTAATGGACAAAGGACAAACAGTGCCCAATTTCGCGCTCTCTCTGTCTTTACATAAATATATATATTTAGTCTTTCTATCTATGTCTTCATTTCTTTAAAAGAAGCTTTAATAGATTCAGGGGTACGAGGGTTTTTTTCTGACACGGCTGAATTGCATAATGGGGAAGTCTAGGTTTTTAATGCATCCACCCCTCAGGTGTGGCCTTGTACCTGATTGGTAATTTTTCATCTTGGGCCTTCCTCCCACCCTCCCCATTCTGAGCCTACAGGGTCCCTAAGTCACTCTGTATGACTATCACACCGAATGCTTAGCTCCTACTTATATATGAGACTGCGTGGTGTTTGGGTTTTTGGTCCTGGGTTACTTAGACTAATAGCCTCCAGCTCCATCCACATTGCTGAAAATGACATGCTTCCCCCCCCCCCAACACATTGTTCTTGGATGCATGATTTGTAATACTTTCTGCCATTCTGGAGGCTATCTGTGCACTCTGTTAGTTATTTCTCTTGTGTGCAGAAACTTTTTAGTTTAAGTTTTATTTATTTTGGTTTTTGCTATATTTGCTTTTGGGGTCTGAGTCATAAATCCTTTACTTAAGCCAATGTCACAAATAGCTGTTTTCTCTTATCATATTATTGATCGATCAAATGATTGTCTGATTTTTGATACAGAATCTCACTCGGTCTCCCTGGGTAGAGTGCCGAGGTGTTAGCGTAGCTCACAACAACCTCGAACTCTTGGACTCAAGTGATCCTCCTGCCTAGGCCTCCCAAGTAGCTGGGACTACAGGCGCCCACCATGATCCCCGGCCAATTTTCCTAATTTTAGTAGAGATGGTGAGTCCTGATGCTGCTCAGGCTGGTCTTGAACTCCTGAGCTCAAGCGATCCCCTTGTCTAGGCCTCCCAGAGTGCTAGGATTACAGGTGTGAGCTGCTGCGACTGCCCGGTTTTCTTACCATATTTTTAAGGTCTCAGGTCTTACATTAGAGTCTTTAATCCACCCTGAGTTAATTGTTTTTATATGATTAGAGATATGGAACCAGTTTCATTCTTCTGCATGAGGCCATCCTGTTTTCCCAGCACTATTTAGTGACAAGGGCATACTTTCCCCAGTGTAATCCTCCATCTGCTTTGTCAAGGGTCAGTTGGTTGTAGGTGCCTGGCTTTTCTCCTGGGCTCTCTATTCTGTTCCATTGGTCTGTGTGTCGACTGGTGTTCTGCTACCATGCTGTTTGGCTTGTTATTGCTTGTTGCATAAGAAGCCAAAAGGATTGCTTGAGCTATTCATGATTGCCTTTGGTTCTATATGAATTATAGGTTTGGAGTCTCCAATTCTGTGAAAAATAATATTGATAGTTTGATAGCAATCACATTGATTCTGTAGGTTAGTTTGGGTACTATGGGCATTTTGGCAATATTGATTCTGTCAATCTGTGAGCGTGGAATACGTAGATATCCCTGCCATCTGTGACTTCTTTCATCAGTGTTTGGCAGCTCTCCTTGCAGAAGTGTTTTATCTCCTTGTTTAAGTATATTCCAACATATTCTATTTATTTTGCAGCTATTGTACATGGACTGAGTCCTTCCTTTGATTATCATTTTGGTTGTTATTAGTGTATAGAGATGCTGCTGATTTGTGTACAGTAATTTTGAGACTTTCAAAAGAGTCTTAGGGTTTTTCTAAGTATAAGATCATATCATCTGGGAGCAGAAATGCTTTGATTTCCTCTTTTCCAGTTTGGATTCCCTTTATTTCTTTCTCTTGCCTGGTTGCTCGGCTGACACTTCTGGCACCATGTTGGATACAAGTGGTGACAGGGGGCATCCAGTCTAGCTCCAGTTCTTGGGGGGTAGGGGATACTTTCAGCTTTCCACCATGCAGTAGGATGTTGGCCGTGGGTTTGTCCTATATGGCTTTTATTATTTTGAGGTATGTTTGTTCTATGCCTAGTTTTTTAAGGGTCTGATGGATTTTATTAGATACTTTTTCTGTGTCTATTGAGATGGTCAGATGCTTTCTGCTTTTAATTCTGCTTATGTGATGAATCACATTTATTAATTAGCACGTGTTGAACCATCCCTGCACCCCTAGGATGAAACCTACTTGATGGTAGTGAATTCATTTTTCTGACATGTTATTGGGTTTGATTTGGTAGTATTTTATGCAGGATTATTGCATCTGTATTCATGAAGCCTATTGTTCCGTAGTTTTCTCTCTTTTTTTGTTGTTGCTGTTACATCTTTCTCTGACCCTGGTATTAGGATGGTACTGACTTTATAGCATGTGTGAGGAAGAGTTCCTC
>NW_003852911.1:23849-31212 GCF_000181295.1 Otolemur garnettii | reverse complement strand
TTGGAGGAGTTGATCTACTCTGGTTATTTGAGTTGCCAGAGTTTTTCCGCTGGTTCCGCCCCATGCTGAGTTTAGCTTGTTTGGAGGCCTTATCAGGACCATTCAGTTGATGGCTTCTTCTAGTTGCCCAGAAAGACCAGCAGAGTCTGTCTGTTGTCTTCTCCCAGATCGTAGGTGCTGGGACAGCCGGGGTGCAGTGGAACAGCAGCAGCTTTTGGTTGTAATTTCAGGGTCGCAGCTCGCCTCAGGAAGGTTGAAGTGCACTCTTCAATCTTTTCTCTTGTCTCTGCTCCAAACCATCAGCTAATTTGCTAAGGTTCTGTCCTTTTAGCCTCCTTCTGGACGGGAGCTTCTGTAAAATGCTGGCTGCAGTTCGCCATCTTGGCTCCACCGAAAATTGTTTTTATAAGAAGGTTAAAGGTAGATGACCATTCTCTTCTGGCTTGAAAAGTTTCAGTTGAAAAGTCTGCTGTCACCTTGATGGATCTACCTCTGTAGGTCAATTGGTGCTCACTCCTGGCTGCTGGCAGGATTTTCTCTTTCATTTTGACTGTGGACAGGTTCATTAATGTGTCTTCAAGATGCTCTATTTGTGTTGAGATGACCTGGAGTTTGATATCCCTCTAAAATGAGTGTTTTGGAATTTTTAGTGAAACTTGGGAAATTTTCATTTATGATATCCTCCAGTAGGGCCTCCATTCCTTTGGTGCATTCTTCTTCCCCTTCAGGGATATCTATAATTTGTATGTTTGAACATTTCATGAATTCCCATAATTCTCTGAGCTAATGTTCTGCATTGTCTTTCTTGTTTTCTGCCTTGTTCTCAACCTTCCTAATGCCGCAATGTATTTTCATTGCTAAAAAGGGTCACAACCCACAAGTTGAGAATCGCTGCTTTAGAGCTTCATCTCTTAGCTCTGGGATGTTGTCTTCTCCATGGTCTAATCTGTTTTTCATAATTTCTACTGTATTTTTAAGTTCTCTGATTGATTCCTTACATCAAAAAATAAATAAATAAAGAGACCATATCAACAACCTAATGAATTATCTTAAGAAAATGGAAAAGGAAAAGCAATATAATCTCAAACCTAGCAGGAGAAACAAAATAACCAAAATGAAATCAAATTCCTTGAGCTCTACCATAGCCTTTCTATATTCTTCATATCTTTCATCTGTTTTTGCTTGTGTTTATCCATTTTATTTTCAATTCTTTTTATTGCCTTCACTATTCATATTTTAAATTATCTTTCTGTCATTTCCACTAATTCTTTGTAGGTGGAATCCCCTGCAGTAGCCGCCTCATTGTCCCTTGGCGAGGTTGCTCTGTTTTGGTTTTTCATGTTGCCAGAATTTTTCTGTTTATTCCTCCTCATGTTTCTTTTCTTCTTGTTACTTCCTTCTTCTACTATTTCCTTCTCACTACCTTCTTGGCTTTATGTTTCCTTTTCTCAGAGCTTAGGTGTTGAAGTGGCCTTTTAATATAAGGCCAAAGGGAAGAGAAAGGCAAAGTGTGAGAAGGGAGAAAGAAAAGAGTAAGATAAATATAAGAAAAATAAAAAGAAAAAAGAAAAAAATAGAAAAGAATTGAAGAGGAGAAAAGAAGTACAGTAAGAGACAAAGAGAGCAACAGGAGATATGGTGGTAATATTCAGGGTGGCTATGACCATAACCATAAATCAAGGCCTTTAGTGGGCCAGGCTGGGCAGGTCCTTCATAGTCAGGAGCTCCAAAAATACAAGTATTATAGAAAAGATGAAGAGCACAATGTCTTAGCTGCTATATGAGAAATTCACGTGAGAAAGATGAGAAAAAGCTCTACTGAAAGAGAGAAAAAAATGAGAGAAGTAAGGAAGGAGGGAAGAATAATAGGGGCTGATAAACTAACAAAAATGGAGGAGCCCTTAGTATGGAAGAAAGTAAAAATGAAGAAATAAAAATACAAACAGACCAGAAAACATAAACATAAACATCAACCAGGGCTGCTGCACTTGTGGCTCAAAGGAGTAGGGCAGCGGCCACATATGCTGGAGGTGGCAGGTTCAAACCAGACCCAGGCAAAAATGGCAAAAAAAAAAAAGAAGAAGAAGAAAAAAAAGCAACATCAACAAAAAGAGAAAAAAACTAAAATAAAAACTTGTTAAAAGGAGTAAAATATGAAAGAATATGTATAAAAGAGTTCCATACACACACACACACACACGCGTGCACACACACACACCACACACACATATTGCAT
Source organism: Otolemur garnettii (assembly GCF_000181295.1). Classification (NCBI taxonomy): domain Eukaryota; kingdom Metazoa; phylum Chordata; class Mammalia; order Primates; family Galagidae; genus Otolemur; species Otolemur garnettii. The sequence continues at coordinate 28,976 of NW_003852911.1, read as the reverse complement.
TACATAGACACCAGGTGGTGCTCTGGTGTAAGGAGATGGAGAACACACGTGCTGCTTTTGTTATGTTTATTTTTTATTTTTTTTTATTGACTAATAGCTGTGTACATTAATACTTTCATGGGGTATAGTGTGCTATTTTTATATACAATTTGAAATATTTTCATCAAACTGCTTAACATAGCCTTCATGCCATTTTCTTAATTATTGTGTTAAGACATTTATATTCTTCATTTAGAAAGATTTACATGTACCCTTATAAGATGAACTATAGGCGTGATCCCATCAATCACTGCTTGCTATGTTTAAAATGGAAACTGGAGGCCACTTTCTAGATGCAGAGGAGATTGGGGCCTCTCTTTCTGACTTATTTACTCTCAATCAGCACCTTGTCACTTTGTCAGCATCTTGTACCCATGTGATTGGGGTCCTAAAGGAAGTGATTTGGGTCCAGTTTCCTTAGGAAGCATGTCAAATCATGCCCCTGACAAAACATGGACTTCCCAGGGATGCAGGGTCCTTTCAGCTCACCCCAAGGATAGTTGTTTGAGCTCAGCAACCACACCAGAGCCAGCTGTGTACTAGGATCCTGCAAACTGTTCCTTGGCATTGCCTCCCCACAATGGCACTGCCCAGTTAGCAGCCAAGCAAACGGGAGGCCCAACCTGCTCAGTATTCAATCTCTGCCACTGGATGCTGTTCAAGTCCTCTCACTTGTTTAAGCAGTTCAAATTGCTTGCTGGAGCTGTTTAGTTCAACATCATTAAGCTGCTGGACCGCCCTTTTCTCTCCCCAGACCCTATGAGGGCTGGTTGGCCAGCCCCTGCTCATATATAAGCACTTGCCTTCTGTGCCAGCTCTCCTCAGCTCCAGACCTCTTTGTCCACTCCTGAGGTCCACCACTGCTTCACTGTGTCCTCAAAGTGATTCCCTATGTAAGTTCCTCCAGACAGAGCTGGCTGGAGTTCTAGTTCCCCTGTTTTGCGACAAGTGGCTAGTAAGGAGCTGTTTCTAATCTGGCATCTTGCTCCACCCTCCACTTTTCTACATTTTAGATGTAGGCATTTATTACTATAAATGTTTCTCTTATTACTGCTTTGGTTGTATCCCACAGGTTTTGATATGTTATGTTTTAATTTTCATTTGTTTCAAGGATTTTTTAAATTTCAAAATATTAATGGGTTACAAATATTTTTGCTTACATGTTCACTTTTGTAATACTTGAGTTCTGATTATAAAACTCAAATAGTTTTCCTTGTATCTGTTGTATAGCTTTTTGCACTACTCAAAATATTAAAGGGTTACTAATGTTTTTGCTTACATGTTCACTTTTGTAATACTTGAGTTCTGATTATAAAACCCAAATAGTTTTCCTTGTACCTGTTGTACAGGTTTTTGCACTACACCTCCCTCCCCCACTTGATTTCCACTGAATTTTACTTCCCTTTCTGTACATGTGTGGTCATTTGTTAGTTATATTTTTGTTTCAAGAATTTTTAAAATTTCCTTCTTAATCTTTTCATTGATCCACTGGTCATTCAAGAGCATATTGTTTAATTTCTGTGTATTTTTGTATTTTCCAATGTTCCTCTTGTTATTGATTTGTAGTTTTATACCATGGTGGGCAGAAAAAATACTTGGTATTATTTCAATTTTTTAATTTTTAAGACTTGTTTTGTGTCCTAACATAGGATTTGTCCTTGAGAGTGATCCATGAACTGAAAAGAACATGTATTTTGCAGTGGTTGAATGGAATGTTATGTAAATATCTATTAGGTTCATTGGGTTTATAGTGTAGGTTAATTCCAACATTCATTTGCTGATTTTCGTCTAATGCTGAAAGTACAGTGATTATTCTATTGGGATCTATCTCTCTTGAGCTCTGATAATATTTGCTTTACACATCTGGGTGCTCCAGTGTTTGTGCATATATATTTAAATTTGTTATATTGTCATCTTGAATTGACTCCTTTATCATCATATAATGACTTTTTTGTCTCTTTTTATAGGTTCTTGTCTTAAAATCTATTTTTTCTGATGGAAGTACAGCTACTCTTGCTTTTTTTGCTCTTTTTGGTTTCCATTTGCATAGAATATTTTTTTCCATCACTTTATTTTCCGTCAATGTGTGTCTTCACAGGTGAAATGTGTTTATTGCAGACAATATATTTGTCTCCTTATCACATCTTTAAAAATTATTTACTTCATTCACCCACTCTATATCTTTTGATTGGAGAGTTCCAAGGATATCTAACCTGTGGTCTGTAGGCTGCCTGCAGATTATGTGAGGACTATTTTGGTTATCTGTGGTATCAGATATTGCAAAAAGTATGCACAGATTTTTTTTTCTCATCAGCTTTCCTTAGTGTTTGTGTATTTAATGTGTGGCTGAAGACAATTATTCCAATATGGGCTGAGAAGCCCCTGACACATTCAGTGTTTGTTGATAGGTAAGGATTTACTACTGCCGTGTTGTAACTTGATTTCTGGTTGTTTTATGTTCCTCATTTTTTTTTTCTCTGTTCCTGTCTTCTTTTGTCAAAAATGATTTAATAATTTCTACCCTTTAACTCTACCTCCCCCAGTTTTAACCTTTTGTTGTTTACATTCTTTTTTTTTATTTTTTTAGAGACAGAGTTTTACTCTGTCACCCTTGGTAGAGTGCCATGTCATCACAGCTCACAGAAACCTCCAGCTCCTGGCCTTAGGTGATTCTCTCACCTCAGCCTCCCAAGTAGCTGGGAATATAGGTGCCTGCTATAATGCCTAGCTTTTTTTTTGTTGTTGTTGCAGTTTGACAGGGGCCGGGTTCAAATCTGCCACCCTCGGTATATGAGGCTTTTGCCCTACTTACTGGGGACATAGGTGTTGCCCCCCGTTTTTTTTGAGAGATGGACTTGCTCTGTCCCCCAGGATAGAGTGGATCAGCATAGCTCACTGCAACCTCAAACTCCTGAACACAAGTGGTCCTCTTGTTTAAGCCTCCAAAGTAGCTAGAACTACAGGGACATAGTAAAAAATAGAAAAACATTTTCCACTTTTTGTAGAGACAGGGTCTTGTTCTTACTTAGGCTGGTCTCAAACTCCTTGTTTCAAGCAATTTTCCCACCCCACCTAAGCCTCTCAAAGTGCTAGAATTACAGGCATGAGCCACTGAGACTGGCCTATTCCTATTCTTTAATGGTATCTATCTCTCAAAAAATTGTTGTAGCTATTTTTGATATGTTTGTTTTTTAATCTTCTTGCTTAATATATAAGTGATTTATTCACCACAGTTGTAGCAAGAGAGTATTCTGTATTTGTGTACTTAATGTTACTGGTGAGTTATGTACCTTCAGATGATTTATTTCTTTCTTTCTTTCTTTCTTTCTTTCTTTCTTTCTTTCTTTTTTCTTTCTTTCTTTCTTTCTTTTTTTTTTTACAAAATCATAGCTGTGTACATTAATGCAATCATGGGGTACAATATGCTGGTTTTATATACAATTAGAAATCTTTTCACCAAACTGGTTAACATGGCCTTCACAGCATTTTCTTAGTTATTATGTTAAGACATTTATATTCTGCACCTAGTAAATTTCACATGTACCCTTGTAAGATGCACCATAGGTGTGGTCCCACGAATTACTCTACCTCCACCTATCCTCCCCCCTCCCCTCCCCTCTCTCTCCCCTTTCCCCCTCTTCTTGGGCTATAATTGGGTTATATCTTTCATAAGAAAAGTATAAATTTGTTTCATAGTAAGACTGAGTACATTGGATACTTTTTCTTCCATTCTTGAGATACTTTGTTAAGAAGAATATGTTTTAGCTCCATCCATGTAAACATGAAAGAGGTAAAGTCTCCATCTTTCTTTAAGGCTACATAATATTCCATGGTATCACAATTTATTTATGTATTCATGGGTTGATGGGCACTTGGGCATTTCCATGACTTAGCAATTATGAATTGGGCTGCAATAAACATTCTGGTACATATATCTTTGTTATAATTTAATTTTTGGTCTTCTGGATATATACCTAGTAGAGGAATTGTAGAATCGAATGGCAGGTCTATTTTTAGATCTCTAAGTGTTCTCCAAACATCATTCCAAAAGGAACATATTAGTTCATTTTCCCACCAGCAATGTAGAAGTGTTCCCAATGATTTCTTATTGTTCATTAATGCCCTTCTTTAAGATCAAAAAACTTTTTATAGCATTTCTTGTAAAACTGATCTGGTGTTGATGAAATCCTTTAGCTTTTGTTTAGGAAAGTCATTATTTCTCTTTCATACTGGAAGGATGTTTTTGAAGGGCATAATACTCTATGGTTAAGGTGTCTTTTTCTTTCAGCCCTTGGAATACGTTATGCCACTCTCTCCTAGCATGTAAAGTTTCCACTTAGAAGTCTGCTGCCAGATGTATTATACCTCCAATATGTTATTTTTTCTTGGTTCTCTTAGGATCTTTTCTTTATCCATGACTTTAGGGCACTTGTTTATGAAATTCCTTGAAGTAGTTCTATTCGAGTTAAATCTGTTTAGTGTCATATGACCTTCTTGTACCTGAATATTGATATCCTTCTGTAGATTTGGAACATTCTCTGTTATTATATCTTTGAATAAATTTTCTACCCCAATCTGTCTCTCTCTACATCTTTGAATCCAATAATTAACCTTTTGGGGCTATCTTCTAGATCTTGTAGGCATGCTTTATTCTTTTTAATGATTTCTTATTTTTTCTCTTCTGATTGTGTGTTTTCTTTTCTTTTTAAATTTTCTTCTATTCTTTATTTTTTTTATTAAATGATAACTATATACATTAATGCAATTCTGGGGTACAGTGTGGTGTTTTCATATACAATTTGAAATATTTTCATCAAACTGGTTAACATAGCCTTCATGTCATTTTCTTAGTTATTGTGTTAAGACAATCATATTCTACACTCAGAAAGATTCACTTGTACCCTTGTAAGGTAAACCATAGAAGTGATCCCTCCAATCACCCTCCCTCCACCCATTCCTCCCTCCCTTGTCCCTCCCCCCTCCCTGTGTACTTAGGCTGTTATTAGGTTATAGATTTCCTATGAAAGCTATAAATTAATTTCATAATAGGGCTGTGTACATTGAATACTTTTTCTTCCATTCCTGTGA
>NW_003852911.1:0-20713 GCF_000181295.1 Otolemur garnettii | reverse complement strand
GAATCCCTGGTGTTTTCCAGATATACTATCATATCATCTGGGAAAAGTGAAAGTTTAATCTCTTCTGACCCTATACGGATGCCCTTGATTGCCTTTTCTTCCCTAATTACAATGGCTAAAACTTCCATTCCAATGTTAAAGAGCAGTGGAGACAATGGGAAACTTTGCCTGATTCCTGATCTGAGTGGAAATGATTTCAATTTACCTCCATTCAATACAATATTGGCTGTAGATTTACTGTGGATGGCCTCTATCAGTTTAAGAAATGTCCCTTTTATACCAATTTTAAGTGTTCTGATCATGAAAGGATGCTAGATATTGTCAAAAGCTTTTTCTGCATCAATTGAGAGAATCATATGGCCTTTGTTTTTTAATTTGTTTATGTGATGAATTACATTTATAGATTTACATATGTTGAACCAACCTTGAGATCCTGGGATAAAACCCACTTGGTCGTGGTGTATAATTTGTTTGATGTGTTGCTGGATTCTGTTGGTTAGGCTCTTGTTGAATATTTTCACATCAATATTCATTAGTAATATTGGTCTATAATTCTCTTTTCTTGTTGAGTCTTTTCCTGGCTTGGTTATCAAGGTGATGTTTGCTTTATAGAATATGTTGGGTAGTATTCCATCTTTTTCAATGTTTTGGAAAAGTTTGAATAGTATAGGTACTAGTTCCTCTTTAAAAGTTTTGTAGAATTCTTATGTAAAGCTATCTGGTCCCAGGCTTTTCTTTTTCGGGAGATTTTGTATAGTTGATGCTATTTCAGAGCTTGATATAGGCCTGTTAAGCATTTCCACTTTCTTCTGGCTAAGTCTTAGGAGATGATGTGCTTCCAAGTATTGGTTAATTTCCTTCATATTGTCATATTTCTTGGAATAAAGTTTCTTATAATATTCATTAAAGATTTTTTGAATTTCTAAAGGGTCTGTTGTTATTTCATCTTTACCATTTCTGACTGATGAGATTAGGGACTTTATTCTTTTTTTCTTGGTTAGGTTGGCCAAAGGTTTATCTATTATATTGACCTTTTCAAAGATCTGTTCTTTAATCCTTTTATTTTCAATTCATTTCAATTTTAATTTCATTTAATTCTGCTCTAATTTTGGTTACTTCTTTTCTCCTGCTAGATTTGGGATTGGGATGTTCTTCCTTTTCCACTTGCTTGAGATGTCCCATTAAATTTTTAACTTCCTCTCTTTCCGTTCTCTTGAGGAAGTCTTGCAGTGCTATAAATTTCCCTCTTAGGACTGCCTTTGTGGTATGCCAGAAGTTCTGATACTCGTGTCTTCGTTATTGTTCTGTTCTAAAAATTTGGTAATTTTCTTCTTGATCTCATCTCTGACCCATCTATCATTCAGCATAAGGTTATTTAGCTTCCATGTTTTTGTAAGAGACTGCAAATTCCTGTTGTTACTGAGTTCAACTTTTATTCAATGATGGTCCAAGAAAATGCATGGAATAATTTCTATTTTTTAAAATTTACTGAGGAGTTTTACTTATGACCTAAGATGTGATCGATTTTGGAATATGTTCCATGGACTGATGAGAAAAATGTGTATTCAGTTTTATTAGGTTGAAAAGTTCTGTAGATGTCTGTTAGGTCCAAAAGTTGAAAAGTTAAATTTAAATCTAAAATTTCTTTACTAAGCTTGTTATTGGAGAATCTGTCCAACACTGCCAAAGGAGTGTTAAAATCTCTGATTATGATGGAGCTGGAAGAGATCAAGTTGCTCATGCCTGTTAGAGTATCTCTTATAAATTGAGGTGCACTCTGGTTGGGTACATAGATGTTGATAATTGAAATCTCGTCATATTGAGTATTACCCTTAACAAGTATAAAGTGGCCATCTTTATCTTTGGTGACTTTTGTTGGTTTAAAACCTATTGTATCTGCAAATAATATTGCAATACCCACTTTTTTCTGCTTTCCATTAGCCTGGAAAATAGCTGACCATCCCTTTACCTTGAGTCTATATTTGTCTTTTAAGGTAAGATGAGATTCTCATATACAATAGATGTCTGATCTGAGTTTCTGTATCCAATCAGCCAATCTGTGCCTCTTTAGAGGACAATTTAAGCCACTCATATTGATTGAAATTATTGATAAGCCTGGTAAAATTTTGGGCATCAAGTTGCTTGAACGTCCAGTAGACATTTTTAATCCTTTCACCACTGTGGAAGTTGGAATGTGATCAAAAGTTTCTGAGTTGGTTTACTTTTGTGGTGGAGGATTGCACTGGTCATTATGGAGGATAGGTGTGAGAATTTCCTGGAGAACGGGTTTAGTTATGGCAAAGTTCTTCAACATGTGAATGTCATTAAAATATTTAATTTTTCCATTATAGATGAAACTCAGTTTAGCTGGATACAGGATCCTGGGTTGAAAGTTATTTTGTTTGAGGAGATTAAAAGTTGATGACTATCCTCTTCTAGCCTGAAAGGTTTCAGTTGAGAGATCTGCAGTCATCCTAATACTCTTCCCCTTGTAAGTTATTGTTTTCTTAGGTCTGACTGCTTTCAGAATTTTCTCTTTCATCTTAACTTTGGTGAAGTTAATTATGATGTGTCTGGGGGATGTCTTGTTCGGGTTGAGTAATGCCAGGGTTCTGAAACTATCTGCTATCTGAAGTTCAGAATCTCTTGGCATGTCTGGAAAGTTCTCTTTCATAATTTCATGAAGAGAAGTCTCTGTGTTTTGTGAAGCAACTTCATCACCTTCAGGGATTCCTATAAGTTGAATATCAGTTTTCTTCAAATTATCTGAGAGCTCTTTGAGGGAAAGATCTGTTTTTGCTCTCCATTTCTTTTGATCTTTGCACTCCTGGGCTTTTTCAAAAGCTTTGTCTTCAAAGTCAGAGATTCTTCCTTTTGCCTATTCCACTCTGTTAAGGAGGGATTCCACTGTATCTTTCAGATCCTTGAGGGCTGTACCCTCTTTTCTCAGTATTTCAAAATCTTTGTTCATTTTATCTTTGAAATCATTGAATTCTTGAGACATCTTTTGAATAATTTCTTGAGATATCTTTTGAATAATTTCCTGAAATTCTAATTCCCTCCTTTCTTCTATTCTGTTCATCTTATTTGCTATCCAAATTCTGAACTCAATTTCTGACATCTCAGCCATCTGTTTATTGATTGGGTCTTCAATTGCATCTGCCCCATTTTTCCTTGGGGGAGTTGATCTACTCTGATTATTCAAGTTGCCAGAGGTTTTCCGCTGATTATGCCCAATGCTGAGTTTACCCTGTTTGGAGACCTTGTCAGAACTGTTCAGTCCGTGGCTTCTTCTGGTTGCCCAGAGATACAGGGCATGTCTGTCGTCTTTTCCCAGTTCTTGCACGTTGGGGTGACCAGGGTGCAACAGTATGACAGCAGCTTAGCAGGAGTGTGTATAGCGAGATCAGACCTCATTTGGCCTGCCAGGGTGCCCGGGGGGCAGGAGACTGGCAGCAGCTCCATCAGTCCTAGTTTGGCTCCACCCGGTTGACTGGAGGGGACAGGGGAACTGTAGTGGTGGTGCAAGGCTCTCATGAAGCTGGATCAGTCCTAGTTAGGCCCTGTTGTGGTTACCAGGGGACAGGTGAACAACAGCGGCTGCACAGCACACAAGAGCAGCAGAATCAGTCCTACTTCGGCCCACCGGGGTGATGGGGGAGGGCAGAGCAGGGGAATGGCGGTGGCCAGATTAATCCTCATTTGTCCCTGCTGGTGCAGCCAGGGGGATAGGAGAATGGCAATGGCTGGATCAATCCTATTTCCACCCCACCAGGGCCACCAGGGGGCAGGGGAACAGCAGCAGCCAGATCAGTCCTAGTTTGGCCCCACCAGGGCAACTTGGGGGAAGGAGAATGACAATGGCTGGATCAGTCCTTGGTCAGCCCCACTGGGGTAACCAGGGGGCAGGGGAATGGTAGTAGTTGTGCGGGGAATGCGTGCAGCCTGGTCAGTCCTAATTCGGCCCCACCACGGCAACTGGGGGACAGGAGAACTGCTGCAGCTACATTAGTCCTATTTCAGCCCCGCCTGAGCAACTGGGGGGCAGGAGAATAGCAGCGGTGGTGCAGGGCACACACGCAACCAGATCAGTCCTATTTCACCCCACCAGGGCAACTGTGGGGCAGGGGGACAGCAACAGCTGGATCAGTCCTAGTTCACCCCTGCTGGGGCAACCGCGGGGGCAGGGGAATGGGGAGCAGAGGACTCCTCCATCACCACCTGCTGGAGGCGCGGCACTAACTAGCAGATCAAGTTCTTCCCGGCATGGGAGCCCAAAGCCGGGAACTCCTCCACTGCTGCCCACGGGATACACGTAGCTCTAGCAAACAGTTCTGGGCCCACCCGGAGTGGGAGCCTGGAGTGGGGATGTCTTCTGCCACCCGTGGGGCGCGTGACTCTAGCATGCAGTTCTGGGCCCTCCCAGAGCAGGGGACTCCTCCACCACTGCCCGCAGGACACATGTGGCTCTAGCAAGTAGTTCTGTGCCTGCCTGGAGCTGGGGGCTTCTCTGTGGCCACCCACCGCCCATGGGAGGTGTGCAGCTCTAGCAAGCAGTTCTTGGGCCCACTTTATACCTGTATTTGTATTCTTAAATGCTCTTCCTTGGATTTACAGCTTGCTTGTCCTGACCAGAGTGGGGTCTCCTCCTCCGGCCCCCATGGGGTGCGCGTGGCTCTAGCAGTTTTGGGCCTGTCCAGAATGGAGAACTCCTTTGCAGCCACCCGTGGGACATGTGCAGCTCTAGGAAATAGTTCTGGGCCCACACAGAGTGGGGATTACTTTGCCACTGCCTATGAGGCATGTGTGGCTCTAGCAAGCAGTTTTAGGCCTGCCTGAAATGGAGGGCTCCTCCACAGCCGCCTGCAGGACACGCATGGCTCTACCAAGCAGATCTGGTCTCTCCCAGAGCAGGGGACACCTTCACTGCTGCCTGCAGGGCTGCCTGGCTCTAGCAAGCAGTTCTTGGCCTGCCTGCAGCAGCAGACTACTCTGCCGGCCCCCACAGGGCGTGCAGGGCTCTAGAAAGCAGTTCTGAGCCACCCAGAGTGGGGGATTCCTCCACCAGCCCTGCAGGGCACCTGTGGCTCTAGCAAGCAGTTCTGGGCCCACTCAGAGTGGAGGACTCCTCCACCACTGCCCACAGGACAGGTGTGGCTCTAGCAAGCAGTTCTGGGCCTGCCTCTAGTTGGGGACTCCTCTGCTGCTTCCCCAAGGGGTGCATCTGGCTTTGCAAGGAGTTCTGAGCCTGCCTGGAGTTGGGGACTCCTGCACTGCCCCTGCAGGGCGTGTGTGGCTCTAGCAAGCAGTTTTGGGCCCGCCCGGAACAGTGGGCTTCTCTGGCACCAACTGCGGTGCATGCAGCTCTAGGAGTGGAGGACTCTGCTGCCGCTGCTGGTGGTGGGTTTTGTACCTTTTGATTATATTTTGGGGGTCACATTTCGCCTCAGCAAAGTTGTGGGTTCTTCAATCTTCTCTCTTGGCTCAACTCCAAACCATCAGCTTACTTGCCAGACTTCTGTCCTTTAAGTCTCCTTCTGGATGGTAGCCTCTGTGGGTAGCTGTAAGTCCGCCATCTTGACTCCACCCCCACCCCGCCCCAACTGTGTATTTTCAAAGAACCTATATTCAAGATCACTAATTCTTTCTTCTTTTTCAAAGAACTTGTATTCAAGTTCACTATTTTTTTCTTCTGCTTGGTCATTTCTGCTATTGAGAAACTCTCATGTATTTCTCAGTTTTGTCAATTTGATTCTTAAGCCCCAGGATTCCTGCTTTTTATTATTTCAATATCTTTGGTAAATTTCTTTGGTAAGCTTCTGAATTCCCTTGTTGTTGTGAAGTTCATTGTGCTTCTTCAGGATAGCTATTTTATATTCATTTTCTGAAATCTCATATATCTCCATTGCTCTTAGATTGGTCACTGGTACCTTATTTAACTTATTTGGTAAGGTTATGTTTTTTCAGGATGTTCTTGATGCTTGTGGATATTTGTCAATGTCTTTTTTTTCATTCTTCTGAAGGTGCTTGTTTGCATGAATTGTTGTTGAACTTGGTATTTGTGTGTAGGGATGATCATTGTTGATTTCTATTTGGCCGTCTTCCTCTGACCCCTTCCAAGAATCTGTGTCTGGAATAGCCCTCAGTTGGCTTCTGATGGTCAATATAATATGAAGACCGGTTGGACAGATGATTCAGTTAATTATTATGATTGGATGAGTTTGTCAAACACTGCTGCAAGTGATAGATAATCAAAGTTCAACATCCTTGATGCAATGTCAGTTGAAGTTCACCAAATTCATTAGTTTATTGCTAAAGATATCTGATAGCAAGTTTTTAACAGAGAAATCTATGAAGACAGCAAAAGATTTAAAATAACTTTGCTCACAATGTGGAAACTACAGAATAAGACCTGCATATAGTTTACTTTACAGGTAACTTATGCATATCAAATTTAAATTATATTTAGTAGAGTTTTGAAATTAAACTACAAAATTCTTCTTACATGACCTAGCAATTTGCCTGTGTTTCATCTTATAAGGGTATATGTGAATCTCTCTAATTGTAGAATATAAATGTCTTAACACAATAACTAAAAAAAAAGACACGAAGGCTATGTTAACCAGTTGGATGAAAGTATTTCAAATTGTATACAGAAACAGTACACTGTACCCCATGATAGTATTAATGTACACTGCTATGATTTAATTTAAAAAACAAACAAAAAAACAGACAAACAAAAGAAACAAGCAGAGATCAAAAAGAATTCTTCTTACAAAAATTGTTTTAAATCTCTCCTGGAGATGTCTAAAAAATTGCTTCTGTTTTGTGGCCGTTTATTAGATCATCTACTGGCTTCACATTAATATTGAGTATGTTGGATGCTTGATTTTCCATTCTTCTTCTTTTTTTTTTTTTTTTGTAGAGACAGAGTCTCATTTTTTTGCCCTCAGTAGAGTGCAGTGGAGTTGCTCCAGCAACCTCCAACTTCTGGGCTTAGGAGATTCTTCTGCCTCAGCCTCCCAAGTAGCTGGGACTACAGGCACCTGACAGAATGCCTGGTTATTTTTTGTTGCAGTTTGACCGGGGCTGGGTTTGAACCCGTCACCCTCGGTATATGGGGCTGGTGCTCTACTCACTGAGCCACAGGCGCCTCCCAATTGTCCATTCTTGTGATACTTTACTAAGAAGAATGTGTTTCAGTTCCATCCAGGTTAACAAAAAAGATATAAGGTCTACATCTTTATTTATGGCTGAATAGTATTCCATGGTATACTTATACCACATTTTATTAATACATTCCTTCTAAGATGGGGGGAGAAGGAAGGAAGGAGGGAGAAGAAGGAAGAAATGAGGGATATTGGTGTGCATCCAATAATTGGGCACAATGTGGGTGTATATGGCACACCCCTTGGGGGCAGAACACAACTACAACAGGGACTATACCCAACAAATGCAAACATTGTATCCTAATTTTTTGTACCCTCAAAATTAACCTGAAATTAAAAAAGGAAAGAAATTGCTTCTGTTCAGATAGGGTCTAAATCTCTCTGTTTAGAATTTGTCAATTCTTATTTTTGCATTTGTGTATTTCTTACCCAGTACTGATCTACCACTTATGGAACTACAGTTCTTAGGGTTCCCAGCTCTGACTTATGGTAAGGCGTTTTTTATAATGTTCTCTGTCAGTTTGAGCCACTTGTTTCTAAATGGCTTCTCTGTTTGCCTGGCTCAACAGTTGTCTCCCTTCCTGTGGAGCTTCTCAATGCTGCTGACTCTTTATGGCTTCATGTCCTCTCAACACCCCTATTTTTCTATTTTCTAATTGAATATGAGTTAGAAGAACATCACCCATTGGGCAGAACCATGCCATTTCCTGTCATTACAATGTAGCCTATTGGCTGAATTAGTTTGCCTAATTTTTCAATAATTCTTTGTGAATTGGTGCAGCTGCACTGTTAGGACATGAATTGATTCTTCAGGGATCTTTTAAAATTTCTTCTTGGTTGTGTTACACATAATTGACATAGCTACGTAAATGAGTTCATCTATTGTACATACTTGCAAAATATAAGGAGAGGAAGTGCAGCGAGATGCTGAAGATAAATCTTGGAAATGTCACTGCTATCTATATGATAATTCATAATTGTGCAAATGACAAGTAATTGTACTGGAATAAGTAGCATATTTTGCAGTGTTGACATGGACTCCCCACATGGGTTCACTGAACAGGAAGATTGTTCCAAGGGCAACCCTACCTTAATATTTACAGGACTTCAGGCAGGAATACCAATGGAGTCCCCTCACCACTGGGAAGCCACTATCACCTTTTCTTTCCACTTCTTCTTCTGTTCTGAGCCACTAAGAGCCTTGAGTGGCTATTCTAACCAATGTGATTATGTCTCATCACCCCTTCCACTCCACTCACTAGTCACACCTTAGTACAGTCTGCTCTTAGAAGGATGGATCCAGGGAACAGAATTGCATGAGCCAAGAAGTGGCTTTTAAATTTGGGGGTAGTACTAGTTATGGGATCCAAAGTTAGAGAAGATAAAATTGTCAGAAAAGATGTTTCATGATCTCAGGAACTAAACCAGATCCCCTATAGTACTTTGTCTTGTGCTATGACATCTAACTTTTACCAGTTGCCACAGTTGGTTAATGTGGAACCCTGAATCATTATGTCCTCATTTCTTTTATCTGATTGACATCCTCCCTCTAGAATCTCTCATAACAATTCAGTTTTGCTCTTATTTATGCTTTTAAGTCATTAAGCAACCTTTAGAGTGGCTCAAAATTCTTTGGGATTTTGAAATGCTCCATTGTGAAAACAAAAGTGAGTTCAAGAAATGCTACCCTAGTGTAATGACTTACTATGCAGCTTGGGATATTAAAGCCTTTGAAAATTCCCACAGTAAATAAATTTGTTTGATTTTACTTAACTCATTGATTCTTACATGTATTTGAAAATAGACCTTCACATCCTTTATTCTAAAGAAATGTCAATAGCTTCTCCCTTAAAGGAGAATCAAATTAAGGCTTTCATCCATTCATTTGAATCCCAATGACTAGAGTAGGTATACAATGGTAAGCAAAATAACATTCTGCCTTCAGGGAACTGTTAATCATTTTACTGGTGTCTTCAAATGTTGATTCCATTTAAATTTGTAATGAGCATAGTTTTGTTTAGTAATTTTAGCTCACTTATAACTCAAGCTCAGTTACTATTTGAATGGCTAGAAAAATCCATGCCTGTTGGAGTGTGCCCATTGCTGATTATACTTTTAAATGTACTCTGTTTATGAAAAATGTCTTGGAATTAGAAAATCAAAGATCCCCTTTATCTTGGCTCTGATGTGGACCAACCCAAACTCGCAGGATACATTAGGGATGGTGTAATCCAGCACACCTTTCCAAAGTTTGGTCAGGGTACTAATGTAGCTCATTACTACTTTCCAGAGTACTTAAGGGCTGATGTGATTTGTCTTAATTTCCTAAGATACTTTGTGGCTGCTGTGGCCTATCACTACTTCCCAGAGTACTTTGGAGCCTGTCATTTGATCTTTTGGGAGCCCGTCCAAGCCAAGGATTGATAATGCGTTAGAGTTGCTGCTTCTTAGAATCATTGCTTTTGTTCATAGGCACAGACTATTTGGGAAGATTTCTGAGCTCACTGAACATTTTCACTTCTGTTTTTATCTTATCATTTTCTTACCATAATCAGAAATGTGTGATGTAACTCATCATGAAATAAGAATTGCTTGTCTCCTTAGGGGTATTTTTTAAAGTATGACCCTTAAATAAAGTAACAAAATGGCTTCTCAGTTTCTCTTCAGTTATAGGAGACTGGAAGATGATATTGGTGCTTCACCTCTATTTCCTCCACACTCACCTCTACATTCTGAATAGACCACCAGAATGACTTTCTGCCAGAGAGCTTTTTTTACCTCTTTGGCCAAGGAGGCATGCTCAGCCCTTACACATAGCGTAAAGTGCCAGAGAGTTAATACTTTTGGAAACAGTCTTAAACCAATGATAGCGAGAAACTAATCAAGAAACACTTCAGTTTTTCTCACACTTAGTTGGGATAACTCTGAGGTATGTTTTTTTTATTTATTTACCTATTTTAATGAGATATCAATAAATTTTAATTGCATATATTTAGGGTACAAAGACATTATATATATACATGTACATTCTATATATATACATGAATGCATTCCATATATATAGAAATAATTGAATCAAGCTAATTAGTATATCAATCACCTAAAATATTTACCATTCATTCTTCCTGCCTAACTGAAACATTATACAGTTTGACAACATCTCCTCACTAACACCTACCCATAGGCTCTGGAGACCATCATTCTGCTTTCTGCTTCTGTGTTTGCAATTTTTTTACCTTCCACATATAAGTGATAACATGTGGTGCTTGCCTTTCTGTTACTGGCTTATTTCACTTAGCATAATGTTTTTCATATTCACCCATGTTGTCACAAATGACATAATTTCCCTCTTTTAAAAGATTGAATAGTATTCCATTCTATATGTATTCCTTATTTTCTTTACCCATTCTTCAGTTGTTGACCACTTAGTCTGACTTAATGACTTGGCTATTGTGAACAATGTTGTAATAAATGTAGGAATGAAGCTAATTCTTTGACATACTGACTTCAAATCCTTTGCACATGTCCCTAGATGTGGGATTGCTGGTTCCTATGGTAACACAATTTTTAGTTTTTTGAGGAGCCTTCATACCATTTTCCATGATAACTGTATTAATATACATTCCAACTAACAGTGATACTGGAGTTTTTTTTCCCTCCACATCCATGCCAACACTTGTCATTTTTTAATCTCTTTGATAGTAGCCATTCTGACAGATGTGATGTGGTAGTTCATAGTGGTTTTAATCTTCATATCCCCAATAATTGGTGATGCTGAGTAGTTTTTCCATGTACCTTTCCGTCATTTGTACATATGCTTTTGAGAAATAAATCTCATATCCTTTACCTATTTTAAAAACTGGGTTATTTGTTTTCTTGCTATTGAGTTATTTGAATCCCTTATATATTTTAGATATTAATCTCTTATCAAAAGTATGATTTGAAAATATTTTCTCCCTTCCTGTGGGTTGCCTCTTCACTCTGTTAGCTATTTTGCACTGCTGTACAGAAGCTTTTTAGTTTAATGTAATTCCATTTGTCCATTTTTGTTTTTGTGGCCTGAGCATTTGGGATTAAATCAAAAAAATCATTGCCAAGACCAACATCATATAGTTTTACCGCTATGTTTCCTTCTTGTGATTTTACTGTTTCAGGTTTTATGTTCAAGTCTTTAATACATTGTGCTTTAGTTTTTGTATATGGAGTGAGATAAGGGTCCAATTATATTCTTCTGCATGTGGGTATTCAGTTTTCTCAATACTCTTAATGGAAGAAACTGTTCTTTCTTCATTGTTAATTCTTGGTACCTTTTTAAAAATTCAATTGACTGTAAATGTCTGGTTCACTTCTTGACTCTGTTCTGTTCCACTGGTCAATGAGTCTACTTTTGTGCTAGTATCATATTGTTTTGATTACTACATCTTTGTAATATAGTTAAAATCAATAAGTATGATATCTCTAGCTTTGTTCTTTTTGTGCAAGATTATTCTGGCTATTTGGTTTTTTTTGGGTTCTATATAAATTTAGAGTTATTTTTTCTATTTCTGTGAAAAATATCATTGGTATTTTGATAGAGATTGCACTGAATCTGTAGATTTCTTTGGATATTGTGGAAAATTTAATAATATTAATTCTTATGATCCATAGAAACAGAATATTTTTTCCATTTATTTATGTTTTCTTCAATTTTAGTTTTGTAATTTTTTTTGAGATGTGCATTTTTTTATTAGATCATATTTGTGCACATTAATTCTATCATGGGATACAGTGTGTTGTTTCCATATACAATTTGAAATACTTTCATCCAATTGGCCAACATAGCCATCGTGTCATTTTCATAATTGTTGTGTTAAGACATTTATATTCAACATTTAGAAAGATTCACATGTACCCTTATAGGAAAAATCATAGGCGTGTTCCCCACAATCACCCTCCCTTCACTCATCCTCCCCCCTCCCCTCCCCTCCCTAACCTCTTTGCCGATATTCTTGAACTCCATTTGGATTATAGCTTTCCTATGATAGTTAACAATTAGTTTCATAATAGGGTTGAGTACATTGAATACTTTTTTTTCCATTCTTGATATACTTTGCTAAGAAGAATATTTTCCAGCTCCATACATGTAAACATGAAGGATGTAGTCTCCATCTTTCTTTAGGGCTGCATAATATTCTATGGTGTGCATATACCACAATTTATTGATCCACTCATGGGTTGATGGGCCCTTGGGCTTCTTCCATGACCTAGCGATTGTGAATTGGGCTGCAATGAACATTCTGGTACAGATATCTGTATTGCAGCATGATTTTTGGTCTTCTCTAGCAGAGGAATTATAGGATCAAATGGCAATTCTATATTTAGATCTCTAAGTGTTCTCCATATGACTTTCCAAAAGGGATGTATTAGTTTGCATTCTCACCAGCAGTGTAGGAGTGTTCCCTTTTCTTCACATCCCTGACAGCATCTGTGATTTTGGGATTTTGTGATATGGGCTAATCTTACTGGTGTTAGATGATATCTCAAAGTAGTTTTGATTTGCATTTCTCTGATGATTAGGGATGATGAACATTTTTTCATACATCTGTAGGACATGCATCTGTCTTCTTCAGAGAAGTTTCTCTTTAAGTCTCTTGCCTACCCTGAGATGGGATCACTTGTTTTCTTCTTGCTAATACGTTTGAGTTCTCTGTGGATTCTGGTTATAAGACCTTTGTCGGAAGCATAATGAGCAAATACTTTTTCCCATTATGCAGGCTATCTGCTTGCTTTACTTACTGTGTTCTTGGCTGTGCAGAAGCTTTTGTGGGGGGGAGGGTTGAGACAGAGCCTCAAGCTATCACCCTGGGTAGAGTGCCATGGCATCACAGCTCACAGCAACCTCCAACTCCTGGGCTCAAGTGAGTCTCCTGCCTCAGCCTCCCAAGCAGCTGGGACCACAAGCACCCACCACAGCACCTGGCTCTTTTTTGGTTGCAGCCATCATTGTTGTTTTGGCGGGCCTGGGCTGGATTCAAACCTGCTACCTTAGGTGTATGTGGCTGGTGCCTTAGCCACTTGAGCCACAGGCGCTGAGCCTGTGCAGAAGCTTTTTAATTTGAGGAGGTCCCAGTAGAATATTTTTGATGTTGCTTCAATTGCCCTAGGGTTCCTCCTCATAAAATATTCTCCCAGGCCAATTTCTTCAAGAGTTTTCCCTACACTTTCTTCTAGTGTTTGTGTAGATTTATGTCTTAAATTTAAGTCTTTAATCCAATGAGAGTCTATCTTAGTTAGTGGTGACAGGTATGGGTCCAGTTTCAGTTTTCTGCAGGTTGCTAGCCGGTTCGTCCAGCACCATTTGTTAAATAGGATTTTTGTTTCCCCACTCAATGTTTTTAATTGACTTGTCAAAGATCATATAGCAGTAAGTAGCTGGGTTCATCTCTTGGCTCTCTATTCTGTTCCATATATCTACCTCTCTGTTTTTGTGCCAGTACCATGCTGTTTTGATCACAATGGATTTATAGTATAGTCTGATGTCTGGTAGTGTGATTCCTCCTGCTTTGTTTTTGTTTCTGAGTAATGTCTTGGCTATTTGAGGTTTTTTTCTGATTCCATATAAAAGGAAGTATTGTTTTTTTGAGATCTTTAAAGTATGACAATGGAACTTTAATAGGGATTACATTAAAATTATATATTGCTTTAGGTAGTATAGACATTTTAACAATGTTAATTTTTCCCAGCCATGAGCAAGGTATGTTTTTTCATTTGTTAGCATTTTCAGCTATTTATTTTCTTAGAGTTTCATAGTTCTCTTTATAGAGATCTTTCACGTCCTTTGTTAGGTAAACTCCCAGATATTTCACTTTCTTTGGCACTGCTGTTAACGGAATAGAGTTCTTGCCTGTTTTTTCAGCTTGACTATTGTTGGTATATATAAAGGCTACTGATTTATGGGTATTGATTTTGTAACTTGAGATGCTGCTGTATTCCTTGATCACTTCTAAGAGTTTTGTAGAAGAGTCCCTGGTGTTTTCCAGGTATATGATTATGTCATCTGTGAAGAGTGAGAGTTTGATATCCTCAGAACCTATGTGAATACCCTTGATTGCCTTTTCTTCCCTAATTACTATGGCTAAGACTTCCATTATGATGTTAAAGAGCAATGGGGACAATGGGCAATCTTGCCTGGTTCCGGATCTGAGTGAGAATGATTTCAATTTGATTCCATTCAATATGATATTGGTTGTGGGTTTGCTGTAGATGGCCTCTATCAATTTGAGAAAAGTCCCTTCTATGCCAATTCTCTTAAGTTTTCTGATCATGAATGGATGCTGGATATTGTCGAAAACTTTTTCTGCATCAATTGAGAGGATCATGTGGTCTTTGTTTTTTAATTTGTTTATGTGGTATATTATATTTATAGATTTGTGTATGTTGAACCAGCCTTGAGATCCTGGGATAAAACCCACTTGGTCATGGTGTATAATTTGTTTGATGTGTTGCTGCATTCTGTTTGTTAGGATCTTGTTGAATATTTTTGCATCAATATTCATTAGAGATATTCGTCTATAACTTTCTTTTCTTGTTGGGTCTTTTCCTGGTTTGGGGATCAAGGTGATGTGTGCTTCATAGAATGTGTTGGGTAGTATTCTTTGTTTTTCTATATTTTGGAAAAGGTTAAGTAGTATAGGTATTAGCTCTTCTTTAAACGTTTGAGAGAATTCTGACATGAAGCCATCTGGTCCCAGGCTTTTCTTTTTAGGGAGATTTTGTATAGTTGATGCTATTTCAGAGCTTGATATGGGCCTGTTCAACATTTCCACTTGGTTCTGACTAAGTCTTGGAAGGTGGCGTGCTTCCAAGTATTGGTCAATTTCCTTCAGATTTTCATATTTCTGAGAATAAAATTTCTTGTAGTATTCATGGAGGATTTCTTGGATTTCTGAGGGGTCTGTTGTAATTTCGTCTTTACCATTTCTAGTTGATAAATTAGAGATTTAACTTTTTTTTCTTGGTTAGGTTGGCCAACGGCTTATCTATTTTATTGACCTTTTCAAAAAACCAACTTTTTGATTTGTTAATCTGTTGTATAATCCTTTTGTTTTCAATTTCATTTAATTCTGCTCTAATTTTGGCTATTTCTTTTCTTCTTCTGGGTTTTAGATTGGAGTGTTCTTCCTTTTCCAGTTGCTTGAGGTGTCACATTAAGTTGTTAACTTCTTCTCTTTTAGTTTTCTTGAGGAAGGCTTGCAGTGCTATAAATTTCCCTCTAAGGACTGCCTTTGCGGTATCCCAGAGGTTCTGATAACTCGTGTCTTCATTATTGTTTACTTCCAAGAATTTGGTAATTTTCTTCTTGATCTCATCTCTGACCCAACTGTCATTGAGCATTAGGTTATTTAGCTTCCACGTTTTTCTTTGGGTCTGCAGATTCCTGTTGTTGCTGAGTTCAACTTTTATTCCATTGTGGTCTGAGAAGATACAAGGGATAATTTCTATTCTTTTAAATTTGCTTAGGTTAGACTTGTGACCTAAGATGTGGTCTATTTTGGAGTATGTTCTGTGAGCTGGTGAGTAAAATGTGTACTCAGTTTTATTAGGGTGAAATGTTCTGTAGATGTCTGTTAAATCCAAATACTGAATGGTTAAGTTTAAATCCAATATTTCTTTACTAAGCTTCTTATTGGAGAATCTATACAGCACTGTTAAAGGAGTATTAAAATCTCTGACTATGATGGAACTGGGAGTAATTGGGTTGCTTATATCTGTTAGAGTATCCCTTATAAATTGAGGTGCATTATGGGTGCATAAATATTGATAATTGAAATCTCATCATATTGAGTATTACCCTTAACAAATATAAAGTAACCATCTTTGTCCTTTCTCACTTTTGTTGGTTTAAAGCCTATTGAATCTGTGAATAAAATTACAACACCTGCTTTCTTCTGCTTTCCATTAGCCTGGAATGTAGATGACTATCCCTTCACCCTTAGCCTATGCTTGTCTTTCAAAGTAAGGTGAATTTCTTGGATACAGCAGATATCTGGCCTGAGTTTTTGTATCCAGTCAGCCAGCCTGTGTCTCTGTAGAGGGCAATTTAAGCCATTCACATTGATTGAGATTTTTGATAAGCCTGGTATACTTTTGGGTATTGAGTTTTTTGAAAGTCCAGTGGACATCTTTGTTCCTTTTGTCACTGTGGAGATTGGAATTTGATCAAAATTTTCTGGGTGGGTTTATTTATGTTGTGGAGGATTGTGCTAATCATTATAGAGGATAGGTCTGAGGATATCCTGGAGGGCTGGTTTACTTATGGCAAATTTCTTCAACATGTGAATGTCGTTAAAATATTTAATTTCTCCATCATAAGTGAAACTCAGTTTAGCTGGATAGAGGATTCTGGGTTGAATGTTATTTTGTTTTAGGAGGTTGAAGGTCAATGACCACCCTCTTCTAGCCTGAAAGGTTTGGGCAGAGAGATCTGCAGTCATTCTAATATTCTTTCCCTTGTAAGTTAATGTTTTCTTGCATCTAGCCGTTTTCAGGATTTTCTCTTTCATGTTAACGTTAGTGAAGTTGATTATGATATGCCTGGGGGATGTTTTGTTCGGGTTGAGTCACACTGGGGTACTGAAGCTGTCTGCTATCTGAATTTCAGGATCCCTTGGAATATCTGGAAAGTTCTCTTTCATAATTTCATGAAGGAGAGCCTCTGTGTTTTGTGTCACAACTTTGACACCTTCAGGGATTTCTATGAGGCGAATATTAGTTTTCTTTGAATTATTAAAAAGCTCTCTGAGCAAGTGGTCTGTTTTTTCTCTCCATTTGTCATGATGTTTGGGTGATTTGGCATATTCAAAGTCTTTGTCTTCAGTGTCTTAGATCCTATCTTCTGCCTGGTCCATTCTCTGAACGAGGGATTCAACCATAAGGGCTGCAACCTCTTGCTTCAGTGTATCATAATCTTTGGTCATTTTATCTTTGAAGTCATTGAATTCCTAGGATAGCTTTTGAATAATTTGAAATTCTAGTTCTCTTCTTTCCTCTATTCTTTGATCTTATTCGCTATCCAGATTCTGAACTCAATTTCTGACATCTGTTTATGGAATAGGTCTTCAATTGTGTCTGTCCCATCCTTCCTTGGGGGAGTTGATCTACTCTGGTTGTTCTGATTACCAGAGTTTTTCCTCTGATTCCTCCTCATGCTGAGTTTATGCCTTTTGGAGACCATCCCTAAAACCATTCTGCCAGTGGCTTCTTCTACTTGTCTCCTGGGCACACACCGCCAAGGCCCTGGGAGGTGGTCTCATGGCTGGCAGGGCGATGCAACCCTCCCTAGGAGGAGTCAGTCGTGGTCATGGGTGCCAAGGCCCCAGGAGTTGGGTCCCGGCCGGGAGGGCAATGCAGCCCTCTTTGGGAGGAGTCAGTCATAGTTGCGGGCTGCCAAGGCCTCAGGGGGTGGGCGCACAGCTAGTGGGTCAATGCAGCCCTCCCGGGGAGGAGTCAGCTGTGGTCATGCAAGCCAAAGCCCTGGGTAGTGGGACTGCAGCTGGGGAGACAGCTGAATGCAGAATGCTCTGGCTGGCTGGAGCATTCTGTATGCAGGAAGCATGGATCAAGCATTTCTCCCAATGAAGGACCGGGCAGGGGCTTGGTCTCGCAAGGGTGGGTGGATGCTTCTCTTGGGTCTCCTCTAGCTGTCTCTGTGGGCAAGCTGGGGGAGGGTGGACTGGAAACTCAAAATGGCGGTGCCAATGCCAGTTCCACTTTTCTGCCTAGGGGAGGGTATTCTGAGTCTCAGGAGGGTCTCTCCAGGGTAGTAGACTTCCCTGTGGGCAGCTCTCACTTGTGGAGTGAGAGAATAGATCCTCAGTTTATCGATTGCCTGTAGGAGACTCAGGGGAACGGCTGAAGAGGAAACAAAGGAACAGCACACCTTTGTAGGGGGAGGAGACAGACACTTTTCCTTTGGGGTGTATTATGTACCTGTAGATTGCCTTCCAGGAGTTGCTGCTTGCCTCAGAAGAGGTGTCCTGCCAGTATCACTCTTCTCTCTTGGCTGGGCTCCCAGTCTTTGACTTTGTTGGGTATTTTCTGGACTTTATCCTTTCCTTTGGACAGGAGCTTCTGTCGGAGGCTGGTATCTGTTGGCCATCTTGACCCCCTCCCCTCTAGTTTTGTAATTTTTGATGTACAAACCTTTCATGCTCTTGATTAAATTAATTTAACTTTTTTTTTTTGTAGCTAGTATAAGTGGGACTTCTTTTTATTTTATTTTTTTTTTTTTGAGACAGAGTCTCACTATGTCACTTTCAGTAGAGTGCTGTGGTGGTGTCACAGCTCACAGCAACCTCAAGCTTTTGGGCTTAAGCTATTCTCTTGCCTCAGCCTCCCAAGTAGCTGGGACTACTGGTGCCCACCTCAATATCCAGCTATTTTTTGGTTGGAGTAGTCATCGTTTTTTGGCAGGCCCAGGCTGGGTTCAAACTGCCAGCTCCAGTGTATGTGGCTGGTGACCTAGCTGCTGAGCTACAAGTGCTGAATCAGGACTGCTTTCTTGATTTCTTTTTCAGATAGATGTGGTTTAGGTTATTAATATGCTACTGATTATTGTCTGTCATATCCATCAACTTTGCTGTTTTTTTTTTTTGGTAGAATATGTAGGGAATTCTATATATGAGATTATAGCATAAGCAAACAGCAGAAATTTTATTTCTTTCCTATTGGTTTGCTTTTCTTTCTTTCCTTTGCCTCATTGCTCATTCCAGAACTGGAACCTGTAGAATTGATGAGAGTGGACATTCTTCTCTTGTTCATGATCTTAGAGAAAAAACTTTCAACTTTTTTATGATTGAGTATGATGTTAACTGTCAACTTGTCATATATATATTTTTAATTATAAAATAAAGTTTATTTCAACCTTTAACATATATCCAGATTTCTTCTTTGTTCTTTTTAGCACATTTCTTGTGTACCTGATAAAAAGCAAGAGTTTTATCATGAAAGAATGTTGAATTTTGTCAAATGACTTATTTATTTACTTATTTTTTGCATTTAATGAGATGACCATATGGTTTTTGTTCTGTCTTCTGTTAATGTGGTATATCACATTTATTGATTTGAGTATGTTGAACCATCATTGTATCCCTGGAATAAATCCTATTTGCCTGTGGGGAATGATTCTTTCAGTGCGTTGTTGAATTTGGTTTGGTAGTATGATTTGAGGACTTTTACATCTACATCCTTTAGGTACGTTGGCCTGCAATTTCCTTTTCTTGTAATGCCCTTATCTGAATTTAATATCAGAGTGATGCTGGCCTCATGGAAAGAGTTTGAAAGTATTCCAAAAGAGTTTGGGAATATTCCATTATCTCATATATTTAGGCAGGAGAAACACTGTATTTATTTTGAAAATAATTGATATTAGTTCTCCATTAAATGTTTGTTAGAATTGAGCATTGAAGCCATGAGATCCTGGGCTTTTCTTTAATGGGAGACTTTTTATTACTGATTCAATCTATATTCATATTGAGCTGTTCAGGTTTTCTACTTCTGTATGATTCAGTCCTAGTAGGTTATATGCATCAAATTTACTCATTAATTCTACATTATCCACCTTGTTTGCATATGCTTATTCATTGTACTCTCATATGAACTTTCATATTTCTGCAGTATCAGATGTAATTTCTCCTCTGTCATTTCTGATTTTAATTATTTGAGACTTCTGTCTTTTTTCTTAAGTTAGTCTAGCTAAAGCTCTGCCCATTTGATATTTTCAAAAAAACCAAACTCAATTTCATTGATATTTTCTGTAGTTTTTTTAGTTTCCATTTTATTTATTTGTGCTCTGATATTTGTTATTTTCTTCCTTCTACTAACTTTGGGTTTAGTTTGTTCTTCTTTTTCTAGTTCCTAGAGAAGGAATACTAGGTTGTTAGGAATTTATTATAACTTGAACTCTTAAAAGTGCTTTTACTGTATACCATAAGTTTTTTAAAATGCTAAATTTAATAACAATAGCAATATTTAACATAAGGACTGGGAACAAAAACCTCATAAAGAATGAATGAAGATAAATACATTTAGAAAAGAAATCAGATGATTGCTGCAACGAACTGTTAAGCAATAATAATAATGATGCAAAGAAAGTAACATTCACATTGTCAGATAGAAGTATGTCTATTACAGAATACTTTGATCAGTTAACTTCTTCTTATTATTATTTTGTTTTTTCCAAAGTCTCAAAAAAATAGACAACTAATATTCACAAATGAAAGTAAAAGATAATTTCAAAAAAACAGATCATGCCAAATCTTATAGACAACAGAAAAAGAAATACTTCAAAGTCATTCTACTCAATCTGGATACACCTGATATTAAAATTGGAGAAAATATATCATTATAAAGGGAAAATTACAAACATATTTCATTTATAAATGAGGATGCAATATGATAAACAACACATTAACATGTTGAATCAAAAGTTAATGTTCAAGCAATGTACTTTGGTCCAAATGAAATACAATTTATATGGGAATTAGTCACTAATTTCTTTTTTTTTT
>NW_003852910.1:26140-31358 GCF_000181295.1 Otolemur garnettii | reverse complement strand
AAGGAACAGCGGTCGTTCCTGCAAGCCACTGGAGGAGTCAGGATTTGCCCGGGCACACAGTTCATCACACGTCCGCGGGGACGGTGGAGCTGGACACAGTGGCTCAGGCCTCAGGCCTCATCATCCTAGCACTTTGGGAGGCAGCGGTGGGAGGATCACAGGAAGCCAGGAGCTCGTGCTTTCTCTTCATTGGCCCCAGGGTTTCGGATTGAAGTCCCCATTTCACACGGGGTGACTGCCTTCTCCTCATTGGTCCCCGGTATATCTAATTGAAGACCCCATCACCCCAGGGGTGCAAACTTTCTCTTCATTGGCCTCCGGGGTTTCTAATTGAAGTCCCCATTTCCCCCAGGGGTGCCTGCTGTGTCTACATTGGCCCCAGGGGGATTTCTAATAGTAGTCCCTGTTTCACCTGGGGGTGCCAGCTTTCTCTTCATTGTACCCCGGAATTTCTGATTGAAGTTCCCATTGCATCCGCAGTGCCTGCTTTCTCTTCATTGGCCCCAGGGGTTTAAAATGGAAGTCCCCATATGACACGGGGGTGCCTGCTTTCTCTACATTGGACCCCGGGGTTCAAATAGAAGTTCCCATTTCCCCGGGCATGCCTGCCTTCTCTTCATTGGCCCCCGGTCTTTCTAATTGAACTCCCTATTTCAACCCAGGGGTGCCTACTTTCTCTACATTGGCCCCCGGGTTTTCTAATTGAAGTCCGCATTACACCCGGGGTGCCTGCTTTCTCTTCATTGGCGCCAGAAATTTCTATTTGAAGTCCCCAGTTCACCCCGTGATGCCAGCTTTCTCTTCATTGGCCCTGGGTTTTATAATTGAAATCACCATTTCCCTCGGCGGTGCCTGCTTTCTCTTCATTGGCCCCCGGGGTTTCTAACTGATGTCCCCATTTCACCTGGGGGTGCCTGCTTTTTCTTCATTGTCCCCCAGGGTTTCGAACTGAAGTACCCATTTCACAAGGGGGTGGCTGCTTTCTCTTTATTTTCCCCCAGGGTTTCTAATAGAATACCCCATTTCTTCCTTGGGGTGCCTGCTTTCTCTTCCATGGGCCCCGGGGTTTCTAACTGAAGATCCCATTTCACCCAGATGTGCCTGCTTTCTCTTCATTGGTCCCCGAGGTTTCGAACTAAAGGCCCCATTGCCCCCAGGTGTGCATGCTTTCTCTTCATTGTCCCCGGGGTTTCGAACTAAAGTCCCCGTTGCACCCACGTGTGCAGGCTTTCTGTTCCTTGGTCCCCTGGATTTCTATTTCAAGTACCCATTTAACCCCAGGGTGGCAGCTTTCTCTTCATTGGCCTCTGGGGTTTCTAATTCAAGTCCCCATTTCACACGGGGGTGCCGGCTTTCTCTTTATTGGGCCCCGGAGTTTGTAACGGAAGTCCCTAATCCATCCAGGTGAGACTACTTTCTCTTCACAGGACCACAGGGTTTCGTACTGAAGTCCCCATTTGACACGGGGTGCTTGCTTTCTCTTCATTGGCCCCCGGGATTTCTAATTCAAGTCCGCATTGCACCCGAGGGTGCCGGCTTTCTCTTCATTGGACCCCGGGGTTTCGAACTGAAGTCCCCATTTCACCCAGGTCTGCCTGCTTTCTCTGCATTGGGCCCTGGGAGTTCTAATTGAAGTCCACATTTCACACTGGGGTGCCGGCTTTATCTTCATGGCGCCCCGGGGATTCTTACTGAAGTCTCCATTACACCCAGGTGTGCCTGCTTTCTCTACATGGGCCACTGTGGTTTCGAACTAAAGTCCCCATCCCATTGCACCCAGTTGTGCCTGCTTTCTCTTCATTTGCCCAATGTGGAGCGAATTGAAGTCCCCATTTCACCCGGGGGTCCCTGCTTTCTCTACATTGTTCCCCAGGGTTTCGAATTGATGTCCCCATTTCACCTGGGGGAGGCTGCTATCTGTTCATTGGCCCCTGGGGTTTGTAACTTAAGTCCACTTTTCCCCTGGGGGTGCCTGCTTTCTCTTCATTTGCCGCTTGGATTTTTAATTGCAGTCCCCATTTAACCCCGGGGTGCCAGCTTTCTCTTCATTGGCTCCCGTGGTTTCTAATTCAAGTCCCCATTTCACACGGGGGTGCCGGCTCTCCCTTCATTGGGCCCCAGCGTTTGTAACTGAAGTCCCCATTTCATCCAAGTGTGACTGCTTTCTCTTCATTCGCCCCCAGGGTTTCGAACTGAAGTCCCCATTGCACCTAGGTGTGCCTGCTTTCTCTTCATGGCCCCCGGGGTTTCGAACTGAAGTCCCCATTTCACCCGGGGGTTCCTGCTTTCTCTTCAAAGGCCCCTGGGGTTTCAAACTGAATTCCCCATTTCACATGGGGGTGCCTGCTTTCTCTTCATTGGCCCCCGGGGTTTCTAATAAAAGTCCCCATTTCCCCCTTGGGGTGCATGCTTTCTCTTCATTGGCCCCCGGGGTTTCGGGGTTTCGAACTGAAGTCCCCATTGCACCCAGGTGTGCATGCTTTCCCTTCATTTACCCCCGGGGTTTTGAACTGAAGTCCCCATTTTACCCGCGGGTGCCAAGTTTCTCTTCACTGACCCACTGGTTTTTGAATTGAAGTCCCCACGTCACTCGGGGGTGCCGGCTTTCTCTTCATTGGGCCCCGGAGTTTCTAACTGAAGATCCCATTTCACCCAGATGTACCTGCCTTCTCTACTTTGGCCCCTGGGGTTTCAAACTAAAGTACCCATTGCACCCAGGTGTGCCTGCTTTCTCTTCATTGGTCCCTGAGGTTTCGAATTGATATCCCGATTTCACCCGGGGGAGCCTGGTTTCTGTTCAATGGCCCCTGGGGTTTGTAAATTAAGTCCCCTTTTTTCCAGGGGCTGCCTGCTTTCTCTTCATTGGCGCCCGGGATTTCTAATTGAAGTCTCCATTTAACCCCGGGGTGCCAGCTTTCTCTTCATTGGCGCCCGGGGTTTCTAATTCAAGTCCGGATTTCACAGGGCGGTGCCGGCTTTCTCTTCATTGGGCCCCGGGGTTTCGCACTAAAGTCCCCATTGCACCAAGGTGTACATGCTTTCTCTTCATTGGCCACCTGGGTTTTGAACTGAAGTACCCATTTTACCCGGGGGTGCCAGGTTTCTCTTCACTGGTCCCCGGGTTTTCAAATTGAAGTCCCCATTTCACTCTGGGGTGCAGGCTTACTCTTCATTGGACCCTGACGTTTCTAACTGAAAATCCCCTTTCACCAAGCTGTGTCTGCTTTCTCTTCATTGGACCCAGGGTTTCGAACTGAAGTCCACAAGGCACCCATTTCTTCCTGCTTTCTCTTCATTGGCCCCCAGGGTTTCGAATTGAAGTCCCCATTTCACCCGGGAATGCGGGCTTTTTCTTCATTGGGCCGTGGGGTTCCTAATTGAGTTCCCCATTTCACACAGGGGTGCCTGCTTTCTCTTTATTGACCCCCGGGGATTTCAAATTGAAGTCCCCATTGCAACCGCAGTGCCTCCTTTCCCTTCATTATCCCCCAGGGTTTTGAATTGAAGTCCCTATTTCACCCGGGAGTGCCTGCTTTCTCTTCATTGGGCTCCGTGGTTTCTAACTGAAGTCCCCAGTTCACCCAGGTGGGCCTGCTTTCTCTTCCTTGGCCCATGTGTTTTCGAATTGAAGTTCCCATTTCTCACAGGGGTGCTTGCTTTCTCTTCATTGGCCCCCGGAATTTCAAATTGAAGTCCACATATCACACTGGGGTACTGGCTTTATCTTCATTGGGCCCCGGGGTTTCTAACTGAAGTCACCATTGCACCCAGATGTGCCTGCTTTCTCTTAATTGGCCCAGGGGGTTTCGAACTAAAGTCCCCATTGCACCAAGGTGTGCCTGCTTCCTCTCCTTTGGCCCCCAGGGTTTTGAACTGAAGTCCCTATTTCACCCCGGGGTGTCTGCTTTCTCTTCATTGGTCCCCGGGTTTCGAATTGATATCCCCATTTTACCCGGGGGAGCCTGCTTTCTGTTCATTGGCCACCAGGGTTTGTAACTTAAGTCCCCTTTTCCCCAGGGGGTGCCTGCTTTCTCTTCATTGGCCCCTGGGGTTTCGAACTGAAGTCCCCATTTCACCCGGAGGTATCTGCTTTCTCTTCATTGCACCCCGGGGTTTCTAATAGAAGTCCCCATTTTCCCCTTGGGGTGTCTGCTTTCTCTTCATTGGGCCCCATGGTTTCTAACTGAAGATCCCATTTCACCCAGATGTGCCTGCTTTCTCTACTTTGACCCCCGGGGTTTCGAACTAAAGTCGCCATTGCACCCAGGTGTGCCTGCTTCCTCTACATTGGCCCCCGGGGTTTCAACCTGAAGTCCCCATTTCACCTGGGTGAGTCTGCTTTCTGTTCATTGGCCCCCAGGGTTTGTAACTTAAGTCCCCTTTTCCCCAGCGGGTGCCTGCTTTCTCTTCATTGGCCCCTTGGATTTCTAATTGAAGTCTCCATTTAACCCCGGGGTGCCAGCTTTCTCTTCATTGGCCCCCGGCGTTTCTAATTCAAGTCCCCATTTCACCCGCCGGTGCCTGCTTTCTCTTCATTGGCCCCCGTGGTTTCAAAGTAAAGCCCCCAGTGCACCCACCTGTGCAGGCTTTCTCTTCATTGGTCCCCGGGGTTTGGAACTGAAGTCCCCATTTCACCTGGGGGTGCCTGCTTTGTCTTCATTCGCCCCCAGGGTTTCTAACTGAAATACCCATTTCACACGTGGGTGCCTGCTTTCTCTTCATTGGTCCCCGGGTTTCTAATAGAAGTCCCCATTTCCCCCTTGGGGTGCCTACTTTTTCTTCATTGGCCCCCGGGGTTTCGAACTAAAGTCCCCATTGCGGCCAGGAGTGCATGCTTTCTCTTCATTGACCCCCATGGTTTTGAACTGAAGTCCCCATTTCACCCGGGGGTGCCAGCTTTCTCTTCGATGGCCCCTGGGTTTTCGAATTTAAGTCCCCATTTCACTCAGAGGTGCTGGCTTTCTCTTCATTGGGCCCCGGGGTTTCTAACTGAAGATCCCATTTCACCCAGATGTGCCTGCTATCTCTACTTTGGCCCCAGGATTTCGAACAAAAGTCCCCATTGCACCCAGGTGTGCCTGCTTCCGCTTTATGGGCCTACGGGGTTTCGAACTGAAGTCCTTTTTTCACCCGGGGGTGCCTGCTTTCTCTTCATTGGCCCCCGGGGTTTTGAACTGATACCCCCATTTCACCCGGGGGAGCCTGCTTTCTGTTCATT
>NW_003852910.1:23806-26120 GCF_000181295.1 Otolemur garnettii | reverse complement strand
TTTCACCCGGGGGAGCCTGCTTTCTGTTCATTGGTCCCCAGGGTTTGTAACTTAAGTCCCCTTTTCACCCGGGGGTGCCTGCTTTCTCTTCATTGACCCCCGGGATTTCTAATTGAAGTCGCCATTTAACCCTGGGGTTCGAGCTTTCTCTTCTTTGGCCCCCAGGGTTTCTAATTCAAGTCCCCATTTCACATGGGGGTGCCAGCTTTCTCTACATTCGGCCCCGGAGTTTCTAACTGAAGATCCCATTTGACCCAGCTGTGTCTGCTTTCTCTTCATTGGCCCCCAGGGTTTCGAACTGAAGTCCCCAAGGTACCCACGTGTGCCTGCTTCCTCTTCATTGACCCCTGCGGTTTCGAACTGAAGTCCCTATTTCACACGGGGGTGCCTGCCTTCTCTTCACTGGCCCTGGAGTTTCAAATTGATGTCCCCATTTCACCCGGGGAGCCTGCTTTCTCTTCATTGGCCATGGGGGTTTGCAACGTAAGTCCCCTTTTCCCACGGTGGTGCCTGCTTTCTCTTCATTGGCCCCTGGGATTTCTAATTAAAGTCTCCATTTAACCCCAGGGTGCCAGCTTTCTCTACATTGGCCCCCAGGGTTTCGAACTGAAGTCCCCATGGCACCCAGATGAGCCTGCTTTCTCTTCATTGTCACCCGGGTTTTCGAATTGAAGTCCTCATTGCACCCGCAGTGCCCTCTTTCTCTTCCTTGGCCACCCAGGGTTTCTAATTGAATTCCTCATTTCACCCCTGGGTGCCAGTTTTCTCTTCATTGGCCCCTAATGTTTCTAATTGCAGTCGCCATTTCACACGGGGGTGCAAACTTTCCCTATATTGAACCCCGGGGTTTCGAACTGAAGTCCCCATTGCACCAAAGTGTGCCTGCTTTCTCTTGATTGGTTCCCGGGGTTTCGAATTGAAGTCCCCATTTCACCCGGGGGTGCCTGCTTTCTCATCATTGGCCCCCGGGGTTTCGAACTAAAGTCCCCGTTGCACCCACGTGTGCAGTCTTTCTCTTCATTGGCGCCTGGGTTTTCGAACTGAAGTCCCCATTTCACCTGGGGGTGCCTGCTTTCTCTTCATTGGCCCACAGGGTTTCGAACTGAAGTCCCCATTTCACACGGGGGTGCCGGTTTTCTCTTCATTGGCCCCCGGGGTTTCTAATAGAAGTCCCCATTTCCCCCTTGGGGTGCCTGCTTTCCCTTCATTGGCCCCCAGGGTTTCTAATTGAAGTCTTTATTTAAATCCGGGGTGCCAACTTTCTCTCCATTGGACCCCGGGGTTTTTAATTCAAGTCCCCATTTCACACGGAGTGCCTGCTTTCCCTTCATTTGGCCGGAGGGTTTCGAACTAAAGTCCCCATTGCACCCAGGTGTGCCTGTTTTCTCTTCACTGGCCCCCGGGGTTTCTAACTGAAGTCCCCATTTCACCCAGATGTGTCTGCTTTCTCTTCATTGACCCCCAGGGTTTGGAACTGAAGTCTCCATTTCACCCGGGGGTGCCTGCTTTCTCTACATTGGCCCCCGGTTGTTCGAATTGATGTCCCCATTTCACCCGGGGGAGCCTGCTTTCTGTTCATTAGCACCCGGGGTTTGTAACTTAAGTCGCCTTTTCCTCCGGGGGTGCCTGCTTTCTCTTCATTAGCCCCTGGGGTTTCGAACTGTAGTCCCCATTTTACCCGGGGTGCCTGCTTTCTCTTCATTGACCCCCCAGGGTTTCGAACTGAAGTCCCCATTTCACCCGGGGCTGCCTGCTTTCTCTTTATTGGCCCCGGGGTTTCTAATTGAATTCCCCATTTCACCTGGGGGTGCCAGCTTTCTCTTCACTGGCCCACGGGTTTTCGAACTGAAGTCCCCATTTCACACGGGGGTGCTGGCTTTCTCTTTATTGGGCCCCTGAGTTTCTAACGGAAGTCCCCATTTGACACAGATGTACCTGCTTTCTCTTCATGGGCCCCCAGGGTATGGAACTGAAGTCCCTATTTCACCCTGGGGAGCCTGCTTTCTCTACATTGGCCCAAGGGGTTTTGAATTGATGTCCCCATTTCACCTGGGGGAGCCTGCTTTCTGTTCATTCACCCCCGGGGTTTGTAACTTCAGTTGCCTTTTCCTCCAGGGGTGCCTCCTATCTCTTCATTGGCCACTGGAGTTTCTAATTCAAGTCCCCATTTCACACGGGGGTGCCGTCTTTCTCTTCATTGGACCCCGGGGTTTGTATTGATTCCCCATTTCATGCAAGTGTTACTGCTTTCTCTTCCTTGGCCCCAGGGTTTTGAACTGAAGTCCCCATTGCACCCAGGTGTGCCTGCTTTCTC
>NW_003852910.1:22290-23321 GCF_000181295.1 Otolemur garnettii | reverse complement strand
CCCCATTTCATGCAAGTGTTACTGCTTTCTCTTCCTTGGCCCCAGGGTTTTGAACTGAAGTCCCCATTGCACCCAGGTGTGCCTGCTTTCTCTTCATTGGCCCCCGGGGTTTCGAACTGTATTCCCCATTTCACCTGGGGCTGCCTGCTTTCTCTTTATTGGCCCCGGGGTATCTAATTGAATTCCCCTTTTCACCTGGGGGTGCCAGATTTCTCTTCACTGGCCCCCGGGGTTTTGAATGAAGTCCCCATTTCACACGGGGGTGCCGGCTTTCTCTTTATTGGGCCCCTGGGTTTCTAACGGAAGTCCCCATTTGACACAGATGTACCTGCTTTCTCTTCATTGGCCCCCGGGGTTTCAAACTGAAGTCCCCATTTTATCCGGGGGTGCCTGCTTTCTCCTCATTGGCCCCTGGGAATTCGAACTGAAGTCCCTATTTCACATGGGGGTGCCTGCTTTCTCCTCATTCGCCGTCGGGCTTTCTAATAGAAGTCTTCATTTCCCTTTTGGGGTGGCTGCATTCTCTTCATTCGGCCCCCGGTTTCGATCTTAAGTCCCCATTTCTCCCGGGGTTTCCTGCTTTCTCTTGATTGGCCCCCGGGGTTTCAAACTGAAGTCCCCATTGCACCCAGGTGTGCATGCTTTCTCTTCATTGACCCCCGAGGTTTTGAACTGAAGTCCCCATTTCACCCGAGAGTGCCAGCTTTCTCTTCACTGGCCCCCAGGTTTTTGAATTGAAGTCCCCATTTCACACGGGGGTGCCGGCTTTCTCTTCATTGTTCCCCGGAGTTTCTAACTGAAGTCCACATTTTACCCGGGGGTGCCTGCTTTCTCTTGATTGGAGCCTGGGGTTTATAATTCATGTCCCCATTTCACCTAGGTGGGCCTGCTTTCTCTTCATTATCCCCAGAGGTTTCCAATGATGTCCCCATTGCACCCGCGGTGCCTGCATTCTCTTCATTGGCCTCCGGGGTTTCTAATAGAAGTTCCCATATCCCCCTGGGGGTGCCTGTTTTCTCTTCATTGGCCCC
>NW_003852910.1:18673-22246 GCF_000181295.1 Otolemur garnettii | reverse complement strand
AACTTAGGTCCCCATTGCACCCAGGTGTCCATGCTTTCTCTTCATTGGCCCCCGGGGTTTCAAACTGAAGTCCCCATTTCACCCAGGGGTGCCTGCTTTCTCTTCATTGGACCCAGGGTTTCTAATTGAAGTCCCCATTCATCGGGGGTGCTAGCTTTCTCTTCACTGGCCCCCGGGTTTTCGAATTGAAGTCCCCATTTCACCCGGGGCTGCGTTCTTTCTCTCCATTGGGCACCGGGGTTTCTAACTGAAGTCCACATTTCACCCAGATGTGCCTGCTATCTCTTCATTGATCCACAGGGTTTCGAACTAAAGTCTCCATTGCACCCAGATGTGCCTGCTTTCTCTTCATTGGCCCCTGGGGTTTGGAACTGAAGTCCCCATTTTACCCGGGGGTGCCTTCTTTCTCTTCATTGGCCCCGGGGTTTTGAATTGATGTCCCCATTTCACCCAGGAGAGCCTGCTTTCTGTTCCTTAGCCCCCGGGGTTTGTAACTTAAGTCCCCTTTTCCCCCGGGTTGCCTGCTTTCTCTTCATTGGCCTCCTGCATTTCTAATTGAAGTCCCCAATTAACCCCAGCGTGCCAGCTTTCTCTTCATTGGCCCCCGGGGTTTCGAACTGAAGTCCCCATTTCACCCAGGAGTGCCTGCTTTCTCTTCATTGGCCCCGGGGTTTCTAATTTAAGTCCACATTCACCTGGGGGTGCTAGCTTTCTCTTCACTGGCCCCCGGGTTTTCGAATTGAAGTCCCCATTTCACCTGGGGTTTGTAACTTAAGTTCCCTTTTCACGAGAGAGTGCCTGCTTTCACTTAATTGGTCCCCGGGATTTCTAATTGAAGTCTCCATTAAACCATGGGGTGCCAACTTTCTCTTATTTGGCCCCCTGGGTTTCTAATTCAAGTCCCAGTTTCACACGGGGTGCCAGCTTTCTCTTCATTGGCCCCCGGTGGTTTGTAACAGAAGTCCTCATTTCATCCAAGTGTTACTGCTTTGTCATCATTGCCCCAGGGTTTGGAACTGAAGTCCCCATTTCACTCGGGGGTGCCTGCTTTCTCTTCATTGGCCCCCAGGGTTTCTAGTAGAAGTCCCCATTTCCCCCTGGGGTGTCTGCTTTCTCTTCCTTGGGCCGCGGGGTTTCAAACTGAAGTCCCCATTTCACCCGGGGAAGCCTGCTTTCTGTTCATTGGCCCCCGTGGTTTGTAACTTAAGTCCTCTTTTCCCCAGAGAGTGCCTGCTTTCTCTTCATTGGCCCCCGGGGTTTCGAACTGAAGTCTCCATTTAACCCCAAGGTGCAAACTTTGTCTTCATTGGCCCCCGGGGTTTCTAATTCAAGTCGCCATTTCACACGAGGGTGCCGGCTTTCCTTTCATTGGGCCGCAGGGTTTCGAACTAAAGTCCCCATTGTACCGAGGTGTGCCTGCTTTCTCTTCATTGGCCCCCGGGTTTCAAACTGAAGTTCCCTTTTAACCCCGGGGTGCCTGCTTTCTCTTCATTGGCCACCGGGGTTTCTAATTCAAGTCCCTATTTCACACGGGGTTGCCAGCTCTCTCTTCATTGGGCCCCGGGGTTTGTAACTGAAGTCCACATTTCATCCTAGTGTGACTGCTTTCTCTTCATTGGCCCCAGGGTTTCGAACTGCAGTCCCCATAGCTCCCAGGTGTGCCTGCTTTCTTGTCATTGGCCCCTGGGGTTTCAAATGAAATCCCCATTTCATCCGGGGGTGCCTGCTTTCTCTTCATTGGCCCCTGGGGTTTCGAAGTGAAGTCACGATTTCACATTGGGGAGCCTTTCACTTCATTGGCCCCCGGGATTTGTAATTGAAGTCTCCATTTAACCCCGGGGTGCCAACTTTCTCTTCATTGGCCCCCGGGGTTTCTAATTCAAGTCCCCATTTCACACGGGGGTGCCGGCTTTCCCTTCATTGGCCTGCCGGGTTTGGAACTAAAGTCCATATTGCACCCAGAGGTGCCTGCTTTCTCTTCATTGGACGTCGGGGTTTCGAACTGAAGTCCCCATTTTATCCGGGGGTGCCTGCTTTCTCTTCATTGGCCCCCGGGGTTTCGAACTGAAGTCCCCATTTCACCCGGGGCTGCCTCCTTTCTCGTCATTGGCCCCGTGGTTTCCAACTAACATCCCCATTGCACCCAGGTATGCATGCTTTCTCTTCATTGGACCCTGGGGTTCCGAACTGAAGTCCCCATTTCACCCGGGGGTGCCTGCTTCCTCTTCATTGGCCCCGGGGTTTCTAATTGAATTCCCCATTTCACCTGGGGGTGCCATCTTTCTCTTCACTGGCCCCCGGGTTTTCGAATGAAGTCCCCATTTCACACGGGGGTGCCAGCTTTCTCTTCACTGTCCCTGGGGTTTTCGAATGAAGTCCCCTTTTCACACAGGGGTGCCGGCTTTCTCTTTATTGGGTCCCGGGGTTTCTAACTGACTTCCCTATTTGACCCAGATGTGCCTGCTTTCTCTTCATTGGCCCCCAGGGTTTGGAACTGAAGTCCCCATTTCACCTGGGGGTGCCTGCTTTCTCTACATTGGTCCCTGGGATTTCGAATTGATGTCCGCATTTCACGTGGGGGAGCCTGCTTTCTGTTCATTTTCCCCCGGTGTTTGTAACTTAAGTCGCGTTTTCCTCCGGGGGTGCCTGCTTTCTCTTCATTGGCCCCCGGGATTTCTAATTGAAGTCCCCATTTAGCCCCGGAGTGCTTGCTTTCTCTTCATTGGCCACCGGGGTTTCTAATTCAAGTCCCCATTTCACACGGGGTTGCCGGCTCTCTCTTCACTGGGCCCCGGGGTTTGTAACTGAAGTCCCATTTTCATCCAAGTGTGAATGCTTTCTCTTCATTGGCCCCAGGGTTTCGAACTGAAGTCCCCATTGCACCCAGGTGTGCCTGCTTTCTCTTCATTGGCCCCCGGGGATTCAAACTGAAGTCCCCATTTTATCTGGGGGTGCCTGCTTTCTCTTCATTGGCCCCCGGGGTTTCGAACTGAAGTCCCTCTTTCACATGGGGGTGCCTGCTTTCTCTTTTTTGACCCACGGGGTTTCCAATAGAAGTCCCTATTTCCCCTTTGGGGTGCCTGCTTTCTCTGCATTGGCCCCCGGGGTTTCGAACTGAAGTCTCCATTGCACCCAGGTGTGCATGCTTTCTCTTCATTGACCCCGGAGGTTTTGAACTGAAGTCCCCATTTCACCCGGGAGTGCCAGCTTTCTCTTCACTGGCCCCGGGTTTTTGAATTGAAGTCATCATTTCACCCAGGTATGCCTGCTTCCTCTTCATTGGCCCCCGGGGTTTTAATTCAAGTCACCATTTCACACGGGGGTGTCGGATTTCTCTTCATTGGACCCCGGGGTTTGCAACTGAAGTCCCCATTTCATCCAAGTGTGACTGCTTTGTCTTCATTGGCCTCAGGGTTTCGAACTGAAGTCCCCATTTTTACCGGGGTTGCCTGATTTCTCTTCATTGGCCCCCGAGGTTTCGAACTGAAGTCCCCATTGCACCCAGGTATGCATGCTTTCTCTTCATTGACCCCCGAGGTTTTAAACTGAAGTCCCCATTTCATCCGGGGGTGC
>NW_003852910.1:16819-18021 GCF_000181295.1 Otolemur garnettii | reverse complement strand
CGGGGTGCCTGCTTTCTCTTCATTGGCCAGTGGGGTTTCTAATTCAAGTCCGCATTTCACATGGGGGTGGCGGCTCTCTCTTCATTGGTTCCCGAGATTTGTCACTGAAGTCCCCATTTCATCGAAGTGTGACTGCTTTCTCTTCACTGGCCCCAGGGTTTCAAACTGAAGTCCCCATTGCCCCCAGGTGTGCCTGCTTTCTCTTCATTGGCCACCAGGGTTTCCAACTGGAGTCCCCATTTCAACCGGGACTGCCTGCTTTCTCTTCATTGGCCCCTGGGGTTTCTAATAGAAGTCCCCATTTCCCCTTTGGGGTGGCTGCTTGCTCTTCATTGACCCCCGGGGTTTCAAACTGAAGTTCCCATTTCAACCCGGACTGCTGGCTTTCCCTTTATTGGCCCCCGGGGTTTCTAATAGAAGTCCCCATTTCCCCTTTGGGGTGCCTGCATTCTCTTCATTGGGTCCCAGAGTTTCAATCTGAAGTCCACATTTCTCCCTAGGTTGCGTGCTTTCTCTTCATTGGACCCCGGGGTTTCGAACTGAACTCCCCATTGCACCCAGGTGTGCATGCTTTCTCTTCATTGACCCCCGAGGTTTTGAACTGAAATCCCCATTTCACCCGGGGATGCCAGCTTTCTCTTCACTGGCCCCAGGGTTTTTGAATTGAAGTCCCCATTTCGCACGGGGGTTCCAGCTTTCTCTTCACTGGCGCCCAGGGTTTCTAATAGAAGTCCCCATTTCCCCTTTGTGGTGCCTGCTTTATCTTCATTGGCCCCCGGGGTTTCAAACTCAAGTCCCTATTTTACCCGGGAGTGCCTGCTTTCTCTTTCTTGGCCCCTGGGGTTTTGAACTTATATCCCGATTTCACCCCGGGAAGCCTGCTTGCTGTTCATTGGACCCCAGGGTTTGCAGCTTAAGTCCCTTTTTCCCCAGAGGGTGGCTGCTATCTCTTCATTGGCCCCCGGGATTTCTAATTGAAGTCTTCATTTAACCCAGGGATGCCAACTTTCTCTTCACTGGCCCGCGGGTTTTCCAATGAAGACCCCATTTCACACCGGGGTGCCGGTTTTCTCTTTATTGGGCCCTGGGGTTTCTAACTGAAGTCCTCATTTGACCCAGATGTGCCTGCTTTCTCTACATTGGCCCCGGGGGTTTCCAACTAAAGTCTCCATTGCACTCAGGTGTGCATGCTTTCTCTTCAT
>NW_003852910.1:14025-15866 GCF_000181295.1 Otolemur garnettii | reverse complement strand
GCTTTCTCTTCATTGGCCCCCGGGGTTTCAAACTGAAGTCCCCATTTCATCCGGGGGTGCCTGCTTTCTCTTCATTGGCCCCCGGGGTTTCTAATCCAAGTCCTCATTGCCCCTTTGGGGTGCCTGCCTTCTCTTCATTGGGCCCCAGAGTTTCTAACTGAAGTCCCCATTGCACACAGGTGTCCAAGCTTTCTCTTCACTGGCCCCCGGGATTTTGAATTGAAGTCCCCATTTCACACGGGGGTGCCATTTTTTCTCTTCATTGGGCTGCCAGGTATCAAACTAAAGTCCCCATTGCACCCAGGTATGCCTGCTTTCTCTTCCTTGGCCCCTGGGGTTTCGAACTGAAGTCCGCATTTCTACCGGGGCTGCCTGCTTTCTCTTCATTGGCCCCCGGGGTTTCTATTAGAAATCCCCATTTCCCCCTGGGGGTGTCTGCTTGCCCTTCCTTGGGCCCCAGGGTTTCGAACTGTAGTCCCCATTTTACCCGGGGGAGCCTGCTTTCTTGTCATTGGCCCCCGGGGTTTGTAACTTAAGGCGCATTTTCCCCAGAGGGTGCCTGCTTTCTCTTCATTGGCCAGTGGGGTTTCTAATTCAAGTCCGCATTTTACATGGGGGTGGCGGCTCTCTCTTCATTGGTTCCCGGGATTTGTCACTGAAGTCCCCATTTCATCCAAGTGTGAGTGCTTTCTCTTCACTGGCCCCAGGGTTTCGAACTGAAGTCCCCGTTGCACCCAGGTGTGCCTGCTTTCTCTACATTGGACACCATGGCTTTGAACTGGAGTCCCCATTTCAACCGGGACTGCCCGCTTTCTCTTCATTGGCCCCCGGGGTTTCTAATAGAAGCCCCCATTTCCCCTTTGGGGTGGCTGCTTTCTCTTCATTGGCCCCCGGGGTTTCGAACTGAAGTCACCATTTCAACCGGGACTGCCTGCTTTCTCTTCATTGGCCCGCAGGGTTTCTAATAGAAGTCCCTATTTACCCTTTGGGGTGCCTGCATTCTCTTCATTGGGCCCCAGGGTTTCCATCTGAAGTCCACATTTCTCCCTCGGTTGGGTGATTTCTCTTCACTGGATCCCGGGGTTTCGAACTGAAGTCCCCATTGCACCCAGGTGTGCATGCTTTCTCTTCATTGACCCCCGAGGTTTTGAACTGAAGTCCCCATTTCACCCGGGACTGCCTGCTTTCTCTTCACTGGCCCCAGGGTTTTTCAATTGAAGTCCCCATTTCACCCGGGGGTACCAGCTTTCTCTTCACTGGCCCCAGGGTTTTTGAATTGAAGTCCCCATTTCACACGGGGGTTCCGGCTTTCTCTTCACTGCCCCCCGGGGTTTCTAACTGAAGTCCACATTTCACCCAAATGTGCCTGCTTTCTCTACAGTGGCCCCCGGGGTTTCTAACTAAATTCCCCATTTCACCCAGGTGTGCCTGCTTTCTCTTCATTGGCACCCGGGGTTTCGAACTCCAGTCCCTATTTTACCCGGGGGTGCCTGCTTTCTCTTTCTTGGCCCCTGGGGTTTTGAACTTATATCCCGATTTCACCCTGGGAAGCCTGCTTGCTGTTCATTTGCTCCCAGGGTTTGCAACTTAAGTCCCTTTTTCCCCAGAGGGTGGCTGCTATCTCTTCATTGTACCCCGGGATTTCTAAATGAAGTCTTCATTTAACCCAGGGGTGCCAACTTTCTCTTCGCTGGCCTGCGGGTTTTCCAATGAAGTCCCCATTTCACACCGGGGTGCCGGCTTTCTCTTTATTGGGCCCCGGGGTTTCTAACTGAAGTCCCCATTTGACCCAGATGTGCCTGCTTTCTCTACATTGGCCCCGGGGGTTTCCAACTAAAGTC
>NW_003852910.1:12107-13970 GCF_000181295.1 Otolemur garnettii | reverse complement strand
GGTTTTGAACTGAAGTCCCTATTTCACCTGGGGTTGCCAGCTTTCTCTTCACGGGCCCCTGGGATTTTGAATTGAAGTCCCCATTTCACACGAGGTTGCCGTGCTTCTCTTCATTGGTCCCCGTGGTTAATAACTGAAGTCCACATTTTACCCAGATGTGCCTGCTTTCTCTACATTGGCCCCCTTGGTTTTGAACTAAAGTCCCCATTTCACAGAGGTGTGCCTCCTTCGTCTTCATTGGCCCCCGGGGTTTTAATTCAAGTCCCCATTTCTCACGGGAGTGTCGGATTTCTCTTCATTGGACCCCGGGGTTTGTAACTGAAGTCCCCATTTCATCCGATTATGACTGCTTTCTCTTCATTGGCCTCAGGGTTTCGAACTGAAGTCCCGATTGCACCCGGGTGTGCCTGCTTTCTCTTCATTGGTCAGTGGGGTTTCTAATTCAAGTCTACATTTCACATGGTGGTGGCGGCTCTCTCTTCATTGGTTCCCGGGATTTGTCACTGATGTCCCCATTTCATCCAAGTGTGACTGCTTTCTCTTCATTGGACCCAGGGTTTCGAACTGAAGTCCCCATTGCACCCAGATGTGCCTGCTTTCTCTTCATTGGCCACCAGGGTTTCGAACTGGAGTCCCCATTTCAACCGGGACTGCCTGCTTTCTCTTCATTGACCCCCGAGGTTTTGAAGTGAAGTTCCCATTTCACCCGGGGTGCCAGCTTTCTTTTCACTCGCCCCCGGGTTTTTGAATTGAAGTCCCCCTTTCACACGGGGGTGCCGGCTTTCTCTTCATTGTCCCCCGGGGTTTCGAACACAAGTCCCTATTTTACCCGGGGGTGCCTGGTTTCTCTTTATTGGCCCCCCGGGTTTCGAATTGATATCCTGATTTCACCCCGGGGAGCCTGTTTTCTGTTCATTGGCCCCCGGGGTTTGGAACTTAAGTCCCCTATTCCCCAGAGGGTGCTGGCTTTCTCTTCATTGGTCCCTGGGATTTCTAATAGAAGTTCCCATTTCCCCTTTGGGGTGCCTGCATTCTCTTCATTGCGCCCCAGGGTTTCAATCTGAAGTCCACATTTCTCCCTAGGTTGCGTGCTTTCTCTTCACTGGACCCCGGGGTTTCGAACTGAAGTCCCCATTGCACACAGGTGTGCATGCTTTCTGTTCATTGACCCCTGGGGTTTTGAACTGAAATCCTCATATCACGCGGTAGTGCCAGCTTTCTCTTCATTGGCCCCAGCGTTTTTGAATTGAAGTCCCCATTTCACACGGGGCTTCCGGCTTTCTTTTCACTGGCCCCCGGGTTTTTGAATTGAAGTCCCCATTTCACACGGGGGTTCCGGCTTTCTTTTCACTGGCCCCCGGGTTTTTGAATTGAAGTCCCCATTTCACACATGGGTGCCGGCTTTCTCTTCATTGGGCCACCAGGTTTCAAACTAAAGTCCCCAATGCACCCAGGGATGCCTGCGTTCTCTTCCTTGGCCCCTGGGGTTTCAAACTGAAGTCCCCATTACAACCGGGGCTGCCTCCTTTCTCTTCATTGGCCCCCGGAGTTTCTAATAGAAGTCCCCATTTCCCCCTGGGGGTGTCTGCTTGCCCTTCCTTGGGCCCCGGGTTTTCGAACTATAGTCCCCATTTTACCAGGGGGAGCCTGCTTTCTTGTCATTGGCCCCCGGGGTTTTGAACTGAAGTCACTATTTCACACGGGTGTGCCGCCTCTCTCTTCATTGGGCCCCGGGGTTTGTAACTAAAGTCCCCATTTCATCCAAGTGTTACTGCTTTCTCTTCATTGGTCCCAGGGATTCGAACTGAAGTCCCCATTGCACCCAGGTGTGCCTGCTTTCTCTTCATTGGCCCCCGGGGTTTC
>NW_003852910.1:8722-12087 GCF_000181295.1 Otolemur garnettii | reverse complement strand
GCTTTCTCTTCATTGGCCCCCGGGGTTTCAAACTGAAGTCCCCATTTCATCCGGGGGTGCCTGCTTTCTCTTCATTGGCCCCCGGGGTTTCTAATTCAAGTTCTCATTTCCCCTTTGGGGTGCCTGCATTCTCTTCATTGGGCCCCGGAGTTTCTATCTGAAGTCCCCATTGCACACAGGTGTGCAAGCTTTCTCTTCACTGGCCCCCGAGTTTCTGAATTGAAGTGCCCATTTCACACGGGGGTGCCAGCTTTCTCTTCATTGGGCCGCTGGGTTTCAAACTAAAGTCCTCATTGCACCCAGGTATGCCAGCTTTCTCTTCATTGACCCCCAGATTTTGAACTGAAGTCCCCATTTCACCCGGAGGTGCCGGGTTTCTGTTCATTGTCCCCCGGGGTTTTGAACACAAGTCCCTATTTTACCCGGGTGTGCCTGGTTTCTCTATTGGCCCCCCGGGTTTCGAATTGATGTCCTGATTTCACCCCGTGGAGCCTGCTTTCTGTTCATTGGCCCCCGGGGTTTGGAACTTAAGTCCCCTTTTCCCCAGAGGGTGCTGGCTTTCTCTTCATTGGTCCCTGGAATTTCTAATCGAAGTCTTCATTTAACCCCAGGGTGCCAACTTTCTCTTCACTGGCCCCTGGGTTTTCGAATACAGTCCACGTTTCACAGGGGGGTGCCGGCTTTCTCTTCATTGGGCCGCCGGGTTTCAAACTAAAGTCCCCATTGCACCCAGG
Source organism: Otolemur garnettii (assembly GCF_000181295.1). Taxonomy (NCBI): domain Eukaryota; kingdom Metazoa; phylum Chordata; class Mammalia; order Primates; family Galagidae; genus Otolemur; species Otolemur garnettii. The sequence continues at coordinate 11,353 of NW_003852910.1, read as the reverse complement.
TATGCCTGCTTTCTCTTCCTTAGCCCCCGGGGTTTCGAACTGAAGTCCCCATTTCAACCGGGGCTGCCTGCTTTCTCTTCATTGGCCCCTGGGGTTTCTAATAGAAGTCCCCATTTCCCCCTGGGGGTGTCTGCCCGGTCTTCCTTGGGCCCCGGGGTTTCGAACTGTAGTCCCCATTTTACCCGGGGGAGCCTGCTTTCTTGTCATTGGCCCTCCGGGGTTTGTAACTTAAGTCCCATTTTCCACAGTGGGTGCCTGCTTTCTCTTCATTGGCCCCCGGGATTTCTAACTGAAGTCTCCATTTAACCCCAGGGTGCCAACATTGTCTTCATTGGCCCCCAGGATTTTAATTCAAGTCCACATTTCACAGGGGGGTGTCGGATGTCTCTTCATTGGACCCCGGGGTTTGTAACTGAAGTCCCCATTTCATCCAAGTGTGACTGCTTTCTCTTCATTGACCCCAGCTTTTCGAACTGAAGTCCCCATTGCACCCAGGTGTGCCTGCTTTCTTTTCACTGGCCCCCGGGGTTCTAACTGAAGTCCCTATTTCACCTGGGGGTGCCTGCTTTCTCTTCATTGACACCTGGGATTTCTAATAGAAGTCCCCATTTCCCCTTTGGGGTGCCTGCATTCTCTTCATTGGGTCCCATGGTTTCAATCTGAAGTCCCCATTTCTCCCGGGGTTGCCTGCTTTCTCTTCATTGGCCCCCGGGGTTTCGAACTGAAGTCCCCATTACACCCAGCTATGCATGCTTTCTCTTCATTGACCCCCGAGGTTTTAAACTGAAGTCCCCATTGCACCCAGGTATGCCTGCTTTCTCTTCCTTAGCCCCCAGGGTTTCGAACTGAAGTCCCCATTTCAATCGGGGCTGCCTGCTTTCTCTTCATTGGCCCCTGGGGTTTCTAATAGAAGTCCCCATTTCCCCCTAGGGGTGTCTGCCCGGTCTTCCTGGGCCCCGGGGTTTCGAACTGTAGTCCCCATTTTACCCGGGGGAGCCTGCTTTCTTGTCATTGGCCCCCCGGGGTTTGTAACTTAAGTCCGATTTTCCACAGTGGGTGCCTGCTTTCTCTTCATTGGCCCCTGGGGTTTCGAACTGAAGTCTCCATTTAACCACAGGATGCCAGCTTTCTCTTCATTGTCACACGGGGTTTCTAATTCAAGTCCCCATTTCACACGGGGATGCCAGGTTTCCTTTCATTTGGCCCCCGGGGTTTTGAACTGAAGTCACTATTTCACGAGGGGTTGCCTGCTTTCTCTTCATTGCCCACCGGGGTTTCTAATTCAATTCCCCATTTCACACGGGGGTTCCGGCTCTCTCTTCATTGGGCCCCCGGGTTTGTAACTGAAGTCCCCATTTCATCCAAGTGTTACTGCTTTCTCTTCATTGGCCCTAGGGTTTTGAACTGAAGTTCCCATTGCACCCAGATGTGCCTGCTTTCTCTTCATTGGCCCCTGGGTTTTCAAACTGAAGTCCCCATTTCATCCGGGGGTGCCTGGTTTCTCTTCATTGCCCCTGGGGTTTTGAACTGAAGTCACTATTTCACAAGGGACTGCCTGCTTTTTCTTCATTGGCCCCCGAGGTTTCTAATAGAAGTCCTCATTTCCCCTTTGGGGTGCCTGCATACTCTTCATTGGGCCCCAGGGTTTCTATCTGAAGTCCCCATTGCACCCAGGTGTGCATGCTTTCTCTTCATTGACCCCCGAGGATTTGAACTGATGTCCCCAGTTCACCCGGGGGTGCCAGCTTTCTCTTCACTGGCCCCCCGGTTTTTGAATTGAAGTCCCCCTTTCACACGGAGGTGACGGCTTTGTCTTTATTGGGCCGCTGGGTTTAAACTAAAGTCCCCATTGCACCCAGGTATTCCTGCTTTCTCTTCCTTGGCCCCCGGGGTTTCGAACTGAAGTCACCATTGAACACAGGTGTGCATGCTTTCTCTTCATTGACCCCCGAGGTTATGAACTGAAGTCCCCATTTCACCCGGGGGTGCCTGCTTTCTCTTCATTGGCCCCCGGGGTTTCAAACTGAAGTCCCCATTTCATCCGGGGATGCCTGTTTTCTCTTCATTGGCCCCCGGGGTTTCTAATTCAAGTCCTCATTTCCCCTTTGGAGTGCCTGCATTCTCTTCATTGGGCTCCAGAGTTTCTATCTGAAGTCCCCATTTCACCCAGGGGTGCCAGCTTTCTCTTCACTGGCCCCCAGGTTTTTGAATTGAAGTCCCCCTTTCACACGGGGGTAATGGCTTTCTCTACATTGGGCCGCCGGGTTTCAAACTAAAGTCCTCATTGCACCCAGGTATGCCTGCTTTCTCTTCCTTGGCCCCCGGGGTTTTGAACTGTAGTCCCCATTTCAACCGGGGCTGCCTGCTTTCTCTTCATTGGCCACTGGGGTTTCTAATAGAAGTCCCCATTTTTCCTTTGTTGTGCCTGCATTCTCATCATTTGGCCGCAGGGTTTCGAACTGTAGTCCCCATTTCTCCCGGGGTTGCCTGCTTTCTCTTCATTGGCCCCCTGGGTTTCGAACTGAAGTCCCCATTTCACCCAGGTATGCGTGCTTTCTCTTCATTGCCCCTGAGGTTTTAAACTGAAGTCCCCATTTCATCCGAGGGTGCCTGCTTCCTCTTCATTGGCCC
>NW_003852910.1:5855-8686 GCF_000181295.1 Otolemur garnettii | reverse complement strand
TAATTGAATTCCCCATTTCACCTGGGGGTGCCAGTTTTCTCTTCACTGGCACCCCGGTTTTTTGCATGAAGTCTTCATTTCACACGGGGGTGCCAGCTTTCTCTTTATTGGGCCCTGGGGTTTCTATCAGAAGTCCCCATTTGACCAAGATATGCCTGCTTTCTCTTCATTGGCCCCCAGTTTTTGGAACTGAAGTCCCAATTTCAACCGGGGGTGCCTGCTTTCTCTACATTGGCCCCCGGGGTATCGAATTGATTTCACCGTTTCATCCGGGGGAGCTTTCTTTCTGTTCATTGGCCCCCGGGGTTTGTAACTTAAGTCGCCTTTTCACCGGTGTGTGCCTGCTTTCTCTTCGTTAGCCCCCGGGATTTCTAATTGAAGTCCCCATTTTACCCCGGAGTGCCTGCTTTATCTTCATTGGCCAGTGGGGTTTCTAATTCAAGTCCGCATTTCACATGTGGGTGGTGGCTCTCTCTTCATTGGTTCCCGGGATTTGTCACTGAAGTCCCCATTTCATCCTAGTGTGACTGATTTCTCTTCATTGGCCCCAGGGTTTCGAAAAGAAGTCCCCATTGCACCCAGGTGTGCCTGCTTTCTCTTCATTGGCCCCTGGGGTTTCGAACTGAAGTCCCCATTTCAACCGGGACTGCCTGTTTTCTCTTTATTGGCCCCCGGGGTTTCTAATAGGAGTCCCCATTTCCCCTTTGGGGTGCCTGCATTCTCTTCATTGGGCCCCAGGGTTTCCATCTGAAGTCCACATTTCTCCCTAGGTTGCGTGCTTTCTCTTCATTGGACCCCGGGGTTTTGAACTGAAGTCCCCATTGCACCCAGGTGTGCCTGCTTTCTCTACATTGGCCCCCGGGGTTTGTAACTTAAGTCGCCTTTTCACCAGGGTGTGCCTGCTTTCTCTTCGTTAGCCCCAGGGATTTCTAATTGAAGTCCCCATTTTACCCCAGGTGTGCCTGCTATCTCTTCATTGGCCACCAGGGTTTCGAACTGGAGTCCCCATTTCAACCGGGACTGCCTGCTTTCTCTTCATTGGCCCCCGGGGTTTCTAATAGAAGTCCCCATTTCCCCTTTGTGGTGCCTGCTTTCTCTTCATTGGCCCCCGGGGTTTCTAACTGAAGTTCCCATTTGACCCAGATGTGCCTACTTTCTCTACATTAGCCCCGGGGGTATCCAACTAAAGTCCCCATTGCACCCAGGTGTGCATGCTTTCTCTTCATTGACCCCCGAGGTTTTGAAATGAAGTCCCCATTTCACCCGGGGTTGCCAGCTTTCTCTTCACGGGCCCCCGGGATTTTGAATTGAAGTCCCCTTTTCACACGAGGCTGCCGTGTTTCTCTTCATTGGTCCCCGTGGTTAATAACTGAAGTCCACATTTTACCCAGATGTGCCTGCTTTCTCTACATTGGCCCCCGGGGTTTCGAACTAAAGTCCCCATTTCACACAGGTGTGCCTCCTTCCTCTTCATTGGCCCCCGGGGTTTCGAACTCAAGTCCCTATTTTCCCCGGGGGTGCCTGCTTTCTCTTTATTGGCACCCGGGATTTCTAATTGAAGTCTCCATTTAACCCCGGAATGCCAACTTTTTGTTCATTGGCCCCCGGGGTTTCTAATTCAAGTCCCCATTTCACACTGGGGTGTCGGATGTCTCTTCATTGGACCCCGGGTTTCGAACTAAAGTCCCCATTGTACCCAGGTGTGCCTGCTTTCTCTTCATTAGCCCCCAGGGTTTCGAACTGAAGTCTCCATTTAAGCCGAAGATGCCAGCTTTCTCTTCATTGGCCCACGGGATTTCTAATTCAAGTCCCCATTTCACACGGGGGTGCCAGGTTTCCTTTCATTTGACCACCGGGTTTCGAACTAAAGTCCCCATTTTACCCGGGGGTGCCTGCTTTCTCTACATTGGCCCCCGGGGTTTTGAACTGAAGTCACTATTTCAAAAGGGGTTGTCTGCTTTCTCTTCATTGCACCCGGGGTTTTGAACTGAAGTCACTATTTCACAAGGGGGTGCCTGCTTTCTCTTCATTGGCCATTGGGGTTTCTAATTCAAGTCCCCATTTCACACGGGGGTGCCGGCTCTCTCTTCATTGGGCCCCAGGGTTTGTAACTGAAGTCCCCATTTCATCCAAGTGTTACTGCTTTCTCTTCATTGGGCCCCAGGGTTTCGAACTGAAGTCCCCATTGCACCCAGGTGTGCCTGCTTTCTCTTCATTGGCCCCCGGGGTTTCAAACTGAAGTCCCCATTTCATTCGGGGGTGCCTGCTTTCTCTTCATTGGCCCCCGGGGTTTTGCACTGTAGTCACTATTTCACAAGGTGGTGCCTGTTTTCTCTTCATTGGCCCCCGGGGTTTGTAATAGAAGTCCCCATTTACCCCTGGGGGTGTCTACTTGCTCTACCTTGGGCCCCGGGTTTTCGAACTGTAGTCTCCCTTTTACCCGGGGGAGCCTGCTTTCTTGTCATTGGTCCTCGGGGTTTGTAACTTAAGTCCCCTTTTCCCCAGAGGGTGCCTGCTTTCTCTTCATTGGCCCCCGGGATTTCTAACTGAAGTCTCCATTTAACCCCAGGATGCCAACTTTGTCTTCATTGGCCCCCGGGGTTTTAATTCAAGTCCCCATTTCACACGGGGGTGTCGGATTTCTCTTCATTGGACCCTGGCGTTTGTAACTGAAGTCCCCATTTCATCCAAGTGTGACTGCATTCTCTTCATTGGCCTCAGGGTTTCGAACTGAAGTCCCCATTTTTACCGGGGGTGCCTGCTTTCTCTTCATTGGCCCCCGGGGTTTCGAACTGAAGTCCCCATTTCCCCTTTGGTGTGCCTGCATTCTC
>NW_003852910.1:0-4102 GCF_000181295.1 Otolemur garnettii | reverse complement strand
CTGTTCATTGGCCCCCGGGGTTTGGAACTTAAGTCCCCTTTTCCCCAGAGGGTGCTGGCTTTCTCTTCATTGGTCCCTGGGATTTCTAATTGAAGTTTTCATTTAACCCCGGGGTGCCAACTTTCTCTTCACTGGCTCCCGCGTTTTCGAATACAGTCTAAGTTTCACACGGGGGTGCCGGCTTTCTCTTCACTGGGTCGCCGGGTTTTAAACTAAAGTCCCCATGGCACACAGGTATGCCTGCTTTCTCTTCCTTGGCCCCCGGGGTTTCGAACTGAAGTCCCCATTTCAACAGGGGCTGCCTGCTTTCTCTTCATTGCCCCCCGGGGTTTCTAATAGAAGTCCCCATTTGCCCCTGGGACTTCTTGCCCTTCCTTGGGCCCCGGGGTTTCGAACTGTAGTCCCCATTTTACCCGGGGGAGCCTGCTTTCTCGTCATTGGCCCCCGGGGTTTGTAACTTAAGTCCCCTTTTCCCCAGAGGGTGCCTTCTTTCTCTTCATTGGCCACCAGGGTTTCGAACTGGAGTCCCCATTTCAACCGGGACTGCCTGCTTTCTCTTCATTGGCCCCCGGGTTTGTAATAAAAGTCCCCATTTCCCCTTTGGGGTGCCTGCATTCTCTTCATTGGGTCCCAGGGTTTCAATCTGAAGCCCACATTTCTCCCTAGGTTGCGTGCTTTCTCTTAATTGGACGCCGGGGATTGGAACTGAAGTCCCCATTGCACACAGGTGTGCATGCTTTCTCTGCATTGACCCCCGAGGTTTTGAACTGAAGTCACTATTTCACAAGGTGGTACTTGCTTTCTCTTCATTGGCCCCCGGGGTTTCTAATTCAAGACCACATTTCCCCTTTGGGGTGCCTGCATTCTTTTCATTGGTCCCCAGGGTTTCTATCTGAAGTCCCCATTGCACCCAGGTGTGCAAGCTTTCTCTTCATTGACCCCCGAGGTTTTGAACTGAAGTCCCCATTTCACCCGGGGGTGCCAGCTTTCTCTTGCCTGGCCCCCGGGTTTTTGAATTGAAGTCCCCCTTTCACACGGGGGTGCCGGCTTTCTCTTCATTGGGCCTCCAGGTTTCAAACTAAAGTCCCCATTGCACCCAGGTATGCCTACTTTCTCTTCCTTGGCCCCCGGGTTTTCGAACTGAAGTCCCCATTTCAACCGGGGCTGCCTGCTTTCTCGTCATTGGCCCCCGGGGTTTCTAACAGAAGTCCCCATTTCCCCCTGGGGGTGTCTGCTTGCCCTTCCTTGGGCCCCGGGGTTTCGAACTGTAGTCCCCATTTTACCCGGGGGAGCCTGCTTTCTTGTCATTGGCCCTCAGGGTTTGTAACTTAAGTTCCCTTTTCCCCAGAGGGTGCCTGCTTTCTCTTCATTGGCCCCCAGGATTTCTAGCCGAAGTCTCCATTTAATCCCAGGGTGACAACTTTGTCTTCATTGGTCCCCGGGGTTTTAATTCAAGTCCCCAATTCAAACATGGGTGTCGGATTTCTCTTCATTGGACCCCGGGGTTTGTAACTGAAGTCCCCTTTTCATCCAAGTGTTACTGCTTTCTCTTCATTGGTCTCAGCGTTTCGAACTGAAGTCCCCATTGCACCCAGGTGTGCCTGCTTTCTCTTCATTGGCCCCCGGGGTTTCGAACTGATGTCCCTATTTCACCTGGGGTGCCTGCTTTCTGTTCATTGACCCCTGGGATTTCTAATACAAGTCCACATTTCCCCTTTGGGGTGCCTGCATTCTCTTCATTGGGCCCCAGGGTTTCGATCTGAAGTCCCCATTTCTCCTGGCGTTGTCTACTTTCTCTTCATTGCCCCCCGGGGTTTCGAACTGAAGTCCCCATTGCACCCAGGTGTGCATGCTTTCTCTTCATTGCCCCTGAGGTTTTAAACTGAAGTCCCCATTTCATCCAAGTTTGACTGCTTTCTCTTCATTGGCCTCAGGGTTTCGAACTGAAGTCCCCATTTTTACCGGTGGTGCCTGCTTTCTCTTCATTGGCCCCCGGGGTTTCTAATAGAAGTCCCCATTTCCCCTTTGGGGTGCCTGCATTCTCATCATTGGGCCCCAGGGTTTCGATCTGAAGTCCCCATTTCTCCCGGGGTTACCTGCTTTCTCTTCATTGGCCCCCTGGGTTTCTAACTGAAGTCCCCTTTTGACCCAGATGTGCCTGCATTTCTCTTCATTGGCCCCCAGCGTTTGGAACTGAAGTCCCCATTTCACCCAGGGGTGCCTGCTTTCTCTACATTGGCCCCCGGGTTATCGAATTAATTTCCCCGTTTCACCTGTGGGAGCCTTCTTTCTGTTCTTTGGCCCCCGGGGTTTGTAACTTAAGTCGCCTTTTCACCGGGGTGTGCCTGCTTTCTCTTCGTTAGCCCCCAGGATTTCTAATTGAAGTCCCCATTTTACCCCGGGGTGCCTGCTTTCTCTTCATTGGCCAGTGGGGTTTCTAATTCAAGTCCGCATTTCACATGGGGGTGGCGACTCTCTCTTCATTGGTTCCCGGGATTTGTCACTGAAGTCCCCATTTCATCCAAGTGTGACTGCTTTCTCTTCATTGGCCCCTTGGGTTTCCATCTGAAGTCCACATTTCTCCCTAGGTTGCGTGCTTTCTCTTCACTGGACCCCGGGGTTTCGAACTCAAGTCCCTATTGCACCCAGGTGTGCATGCTTTCTCTTCATTGACCCCCGGGGTTTTGAACTGAACTCCCCATTTCACCCGCGGGTGCCAGCTTTCTCTTCACTGGCCCCAGAGTTTTTGAATTGAAGTCCCCATTTCACACGGTGGTTCCGTTTTTCTCTTCACTGGCCCCTCGGTTTTTGAATTGAAGTCCCCCTTTCACACGGGGGTGACAGCTTTCTCTTCAATGGCCCCCGGTTTTTCGAATGAAGTCCTCATTTCACACGGGGTGCCAGCTTTCTCTTTATTTGGCCCTGGGGTTTCTAACTGAAGTCCCCATTTGACCCAGATGTGCCTGCTTTCTCTTCATTGGCCCCCAGGGTTTGGAACTGAAGTCCCCATTTCACCTGGGGGTGCCTGCTTTCTCTTCATTGGCCAGTGGGGTTTCTAATTCAAGACCGCATTTCACATGGAAGTGGCGGCTCTCTCTTCATTGATTCCCGGGATTTGTCACTGAAGTCCCCATTTCATCCAAGTGTGACCGCTTTCTCTTCATTGGACCCAGGGTTTGGAACTGAAGTCCCCATTGCACCCAGGTGTGCCTGCTTTCTCTTCATTGGCCACCAGGGTTTCGAACTGTAGTCCCCATTTCAACCGGGACTCGTGCTTTCTCTTCATTGGCCACCGGGGTTTCTAATAGAAGTCCCCATTTCCCCGTTGTGGTGCCTGCTTTCTCTTCCTTGGCCCCCGAGGTTTCTAATAGAAGTCCCCATTTCCCTTTTGGGTGCCCTTTTTCTTTCCATTGGCCCCTGGGGTTTCGAACTGAAGTCCCCATTTCAACCGGGACTGCCTGCTTTCTCTTCATTGGCCCCCGGGGTTTCTAATAGAAGTCCCCATTTCCCCTTTTGGGTGCCTGCATTCTCTTCATTGGGCCCCAGGGTTTCAATCTGAAGTCCACATTTCTCCCTAGGTTGCGTGCTTTCTCTTCATTGGACCCCGGGGTTTCGAACTGAAGCCCCCATTGCACCCAGGTGTGCATGCTTTCTCTTCATTGACACCCGAGGTTTTGAACTGAAGTCCCCATTTCACCCGGGGGTGCCTGCTCTCTCTTCATTGGCCCCCGGGATTTCTAAGTGAAGTCTCCATTTCACCCCAGGGTGCCAACTTTGTCTTCATTGGCCCCCAGGGTTTTAATTCAGGTCCCCATTTCACACGGGGGTGTCAGATTTCTCTTCATTGGACCCCGGGGTTTGTAACCGAAGTCCCCAGTTCATCCAAGTGTGACCGCTTTCTCTTCATTGGCCTCAGGGTTTTGAACTGAAGTCCCCATTGCACCCAGGTGTGCCTGCTTTCTCTTCATTGGCCCCCGGGGTTTCTAATAGACGTTCCCATTTCCCCTTTGGGGTGCCTGCATTCTCATCATTGGGCCCCAGGGTTTCGATCTGAAGTCCCCATTTCTCCCGGGGTTGCCTGCTTTCTCTTCATTGGCCCCCG
>NW_003852909.1:30334-31665 GCF_000181295.1 Otolemur garnettii | reverse complement strand
GGCATCAGCCTGGCACAGAGCTACCTTAAACGTCTTGGTTCAAGTTATTTTTTGGTCTCAGCCTCCCAAGTTGTTAGGTCTACGGGTTTCTCCACAAGGCCTGGCTAATGTTTTTACTCTTCCTAGTGGAGTCAGAGCCTTTTCTTTTTTTTTTTTTTGAGACAGTGTCTCAAGCTGTCGTCCGAGGTAGAGTACTGTGGCATCACAACTCACAGCAACCTCAAACTCTTGGGCTTAAGCGATGCTTTTGCCTCAGCCTTCCAAGTAGCTGAGACTTCAGGTGCCTGCCACAATGCCCGGCTATTTTTCTTTGCAGTTTTCATTGTCGTTTTTGTTGGCCCAGCCAGGTTTGAACCCGCCAACCTTGGTGTATGTGGCCAGCCCTTCACTGAGCTTCGGGCACCGCCTAGAATCAGAGTCTTGCTGTTGCTCAGGCTTGTCTCAAACTCCTGAACTCAAGCAATCCTCTCACCTCGGCCTCTCAGAGGTTTCCAGGTGGGAGCTACCATGTCTGGCCCTATTCTTGTTTCTAATTTTTAGAAAGACTTTAATTTGCAGTGATATTCTTTCTAGTTTACGGTGAGAATTGAGAGCTTTTTATAACTTACACATGATTGCAAAATCTGACTGCTGTTTGATTGCTTTTGAGGATGTAAACTATTTGTTTATTTTTGAGGATCTCTGAAACCTCTTTTTATTTTAAATTTTCTTTGTGCCAGGCATGGTGGCTCACTTCTACAGTCCTAGCACTCTGGGACAGTGAGGTAGGAGGATCACTTGAGCTGAGGAGTATGAGACCAGCCTGAACAAAAGGGAGACTTGACGGTGCCCATGGCTCAGTGGATAGGGTGCTGGCCCCATAAACTAAGGGTGGGGATTCAACCCCAGGCTAAGCCACCTAAAACAAAAATGACAATTCCAACAACAACAAAAACAATTAGCTGGGTATTGTGGTGGGCCTCTGTAGTCCCAGCTACTTGGGAGGCTGAGGCAAGAGAGTCTCTTAATCCTAAGAGGTTGTGGTTGCTGTGAGATGTGATGCCTGGGCACTCTACCGAGGGTGATAAAGTGAAACTCTGTCTCAGAAAACAAAAAAAAATGAAGAAGAAGAGTGAGACCCTTTCTTTACTAAAACTAAAGAAAAAATTAGCTATACATTGTGATAATCGCCCGTAGTCTTAGCTACTTGAGGGGCTGAGGCAGGAGGATCACTTCAGTGAGTTAGGCTGTTGCTGCTATGACCCTTTAGCCTGGGCAGTAGAATGATACTGTGTCTGAAAAAAATTTCTTTTTCTTTAGCATCCTATTCAAAATGTGTGCGTGAGCTCTTT
>NW_003852909.1:25811-27382 GCF_000181295.1 Otolemur garnettii | reverse complement strand
TTGTTGGCATATATAAAAGCTACTAATTTGTGAGTATTGATTTTGTATCCTGAGACGCTGCTGTATTCCTTGATCACTTGGAAGAGATTTGAAGTTGGGCCCCTGGGATTGTCTAGGTATAGGATCATGTCATCAGTGAAGAGTGAGAGTTGAATCTCCTCTGACCCTATTTGGATACCTTGATCACCTTCTCTTGCCTGATTGCAAAGGCTAAGACTTCCATTGCTATGTTGAATAGCAGTGGAGACAGTGGGCATCCTTGCCTGGTTCTTGATCTGAGGGGAAATGTTTTCAATTTTACACCATTCAATGTGATATTGGCTGTGGGTTAGCTGTAGATTGCCTCTATGAGTTTAAGAAATGTCCCATCTGTGCCTATTTTCTTAAATGTTCTGATCGTCAAAGGCTTTTCTGCGTCAATTGAGAGAATCATATCGTCTTTTTTTTTTAATTGATGTGATGTATTATATTTATAGATTTGAATATGTTGGGCATTGCTATGGCTCAGTGGGTAGGGCACCTGCCCCATATACTGAGGGTGGCAGGTTTGAACCCATCCCCGACCCAACCGAAAAACAAAAAAATAGCTGGGCGTTGTGGCGGGAGCCTGTAGTCCTAACTACTCAGGAAGTTGAGGAGGGGGAATTCCCTAAGCCCAGGAATTGGAGGTTGCTGTGAGCTGTGACATCACAACACTCTACCCAGGGTGCTAAAGTGAGACTCTGTCTCAAAGAAAGTAAAAGAAAGATTTGCATATGTTGAACCAACCCTGGAACTCTGGAATAAAACCAACTTAATCATGGCATATAATTTTGTTGTTGTTGTTGTGGCTGCTGCAGATTTTGGCTGTGGCAGAGTTTGAACCCGCCACCTCCAGCATATGTGCCTGGCGTCCTACTCCTTGTGCCAGAGGCACCACCCGTGGTATATAATATTTTTGATCTGTGGCTGAATTCTGTTTGCTATGATCTTATTGAATATTTTTGCATGTCTATTTATTAATGATATTGGTCTATAATTTTGTTTCTTTCTTGTATCCTTTCCTGGTTTGGGGATCAGAGTGATATTTGCTTCATAGAATGTATTCAGAAGTATTCCTTCTTTTTCTATGCTTTGGAAAAGTTTGTATAATGTAGGTACTAGTTCTTCTGGAAAGGTTTGATAGAATTTGGATGTGAAGCCATCTGGTCCCAGACTTTTCTTTTTTGGGAGATACTGTATTTTTGATGGTATTTCAGTTATTGATAGAGGCCTATTCAAGATTTCTAATTCTTTCTGGTTGAGTATAGGAAGGTGGCGGGCTTCCAGGTATTGGTCCATTTCCTTCATATTTTCATATTTCTGGGAATAGAGATTTTTGTAGTAATCATTGAGGATTTTTTGGATTTCTGAAGTGTGTGTTGTTATTTCTCCTTTATTGTTTCTGATAGATGATATTAGAGATTTTACTTTTCTGTTTCTGGTTAGTGTGGCCAAAGGTTTATCAATTTTGCTAATCTTTCAGAAAACCAACTTTTTGTTTCATTGATCTTCTGAATGATTCTTTTGTTTTCAATTTCATTTAATTCTGT
>NW_003852909.1:23880-25220 GCF_000181295.1 Otolemur garnettii | reverse complement strand
CAGTGCCCTCCTCTCTTTCTTTTTTCTTGATGAAGACTCCAAATGCTATATATTTCCCTCTTAGGACGGCCTTTGCAGTATTCCACAGGTTTTGATAATTTGTGTCTTAATTATCATTTTGTTCCAGAGTTGGTGATTTCCTTCTTAATGTTGTCTTTGGCAGTTTCCGTGACTTTATTTGAGTATGAAGGTTCCTGTTGCTGTTGAGTTCAACTTTTATTCCATGGTGGTTTGAGTGAATGATTTTTACACTTTTAAATTTGCTGAGGTTAGACTTGTGTCCTAGGATATGATCTATTTTGGAAGATGACCTTTGGGCTGCTGAGAAGAATGTATTTTCAATTTTATTAGGGTGAAATGTTCTGCAGAGATCTGTAAAGTCCATTTGTTCTAGGGTCAGGTTTAAGTCTAATATTTCTTCATTTAGTTTCTTCTTGGAGGATCTATCCAAAAACTGTCAAAGGGGTGTTATATTCTCCAACTTTTATAGTGCAGGAAGATATCAAGTTGTTCATATCCATTAGGGTCTGCTTTATGAATTGGGGAGCATTCTGGTAGAGTGTATAAATGTTTATTATTGGAATCTCTTCATGTTGGGTGTTTCCCTTGACAAATATGTAGTGCCCTTCCTGATCTTTATCTTTGTTGATTTAAAGCCAATGTGTCATCAAGGAAAATTACAACCCCTGCTTTTTTCTGGTTTCCATTTGCCTTTATTACACAAGTCCATCCCTTCACCCTGAGTCTATTTTTATGCTTTAAGATAAGGTGAGATTCTTCTATACAGCAGGTATCCGTTCTGAGTTTATGTATCCAGTCAGGCAGCCTGTGCCTCTTTAGAGGACAGTGTAAACCATTCACATTAATTGAGAGAGTTGATAACCCTCGTTGTGTTTTGGGTGTCATGAGTTTCAGATGTCCAGTGGACATTTTTAATCCTTTCACCCCTGTGGAAGTTGGGGTTTCTTCAAAAATTTCTGAGTGAGTTAACTTTGGAGATAGAGCATTGCACTGGTCATTGTGGAGGACGGGTCTGAGAATATTCTGGAGAGCTGGTTTAGTTATGGCAAATTTCTTCAACATGTCTATGTCATGAAAGTACTTGATTTCTCCATCACAAATGAAACTCAGTTTAGCTGGATAGAGGTTCCTGGGCTGGAAGTTGTTTTGTTTTAGGAGACTGAAGGTCAATGACCGTCTTCTGGTTTGAAACGTTTCAGCTGAAAGACCTACAGTCATTCTGATACTTCTCCCTTTGTAGGTGATGCTTTCCTTACATCTGGCTGCTTGCAGAATTTTCTCCTTCATCTTAACTTTGGCAAAATTAACCACAATGTGTC
>NW_003852909.1:22198-23542 GCF_000181295.1 Otolemur garnettii | reverse complement strand
CCACAGGCACCCGCCACAACATCCTGCTATATATATATTTTTTTTTTTGGTTGCAGCCTCATCGTTGTTTGGCGGCCTGGGCTTGATTTGAACCCACCACCTTGGGTGTATGTGGCTGTTGCCTTAGCCACTTGAGTCACATGCGCCGAGCCTGAATGTTTGATCTTTTGGAGTGATCCCACAACTCTCTCAGGGAATGATCAGTTTGTGCTCTCCATTTGTCTGCCTCTTTAAGTGTTTGGGAATGTTTAAAAGCTTTGTGTTCAGTTTCAGAGATCCTTTCTTCAGCCTGGTAAACTCTATTACTGAGAGATTCTCTTGTATTTTGGAGCTCCTCCACTAACATTTTTGTTTCCTTGAGATGTACTATCTCTTTTCTCAATATGTCCATATCTTTTGTGACTTGGGCTTTGAATTCATTAATTTTTTGAGACAATTTTAGAAGTAGTTTTTGGAATTCAATTTCTTTTTTTTTCTTTGTTCATTCCTTTTATTTCTATGTACCTTCTCTCTGACTGACTTGTTTAATTCAAAAGTGGTGTCATTTAGTTCTGAGAATCTTTCTTCTGTCTGATCGAGCCGATTCATGAGCCTTTGTACTGTTTTTTTTTTTTTTTTAAATTAAATCATAGCTGTGTACATGAATGCAATCATGGGGTACAATGCGCTGGTTTTATATACAATATGAAATATTTTCATCAAACTGCTTAACATTGCCTTCACAGAATTTTTTAGTTATTGTGTTAAGAGATTTATATTCTACACTAAGTAAATTTCACAAGTACCCTTGTAAGATGCGCCATAGGTGTGGTCCCACCAATTATCCTCCCTACACCAATACTCCCCCCTCCCCTCCCTCTCCCTCTTACCCTTCTTCTTAGGCTATAATTGGGTTATAGCTTTCATATGAAAGCTGTAAATTGGTTTCATAATAGGGCTGAGTACATTGGATACTTTTTCTTCCATTTGTGAGATACTTCGCTAAAAAGAATATGTTCTAGCTCCATCCATGTAAACATGTAAGAGGTAAAGTCTCCATCTTTTTTTAAGGCTGCATGTCATGGTGTACATGTTGATGAGCACCTGGGCTTCTTCCATGATTTAGCAATTATGAATTGTACATTCTTGTACAAATATCTTTATTATACAGTGATTTTTGGTTTTCTGGATATATACCTAGTAGAGGAATTGTAGGATTGAATGGCACATCTATTTTTAGATCCCAAAGTCTTCTCCAAACATCTTTCCAAAAGGAACATATTAGTTTGCATTCCCACCAGCAGTGTAAAAGTGTTCCCTTTTCTCCACATTCACATCAACATCTCTGGTTTTGGGATTTTGTGA
>NW_003852909.1:19460-20445 GCF_000181295.1 Otolemur garnettii | reverse complement strand
TTGTTGATATATATAAAGGCTACTGATTTATACGTGTTGATTTTGTAACCTGAGACACTGCTATATTTCTTGATCACTTCTATGAGTTTTTGTAGTAGAATCCCTGGTGTTTTCCAGATATACAATCATATAATCTGCGAAGAGTGAAAGTTTGATGTCTTCTGACCTATATAGATACCCTTGATCGCCTTTTCTTCCGTAATTGCATTGGTTAAGACTTCCATTATAATGTTAAAAAGCAGTGGAGACAGTGGACAACCTTGTGTGGTTCCTGATCTGAGTAGAAATGATTTCAATTTAAGTCCATTCAAGACGATATTGGCTGTGGGTTTGCTGTAGATTGCCTCTATCGGTTTAAGAAATATCCCTTCTATACCCATTTTCTTAAGTATTCTAATCATGAAAGGATGCTGGATATTATCAAAAGCTTTTTCTGCATCAATTGAGAGAATTAAAATTTGTTTATGTGATGAATTATATTTATAGATTTACGTATATTGAACCAGCCTTGCGACCCTGGGATAAAACCAACTTGGTTTTGATATGTTGCTGGATTCTGTTTGCGAGGATCTTGTTGAATATTTTTGCATCAATATTCGTTAGTGATATTGGTCTATAATTTTCTTTTCTTGTTGAGTCTTTTCCTGTTTTGGGGATCAAGGTGATGCTTGCTTCATAGAATGTGTTGGGTAGTATTCTCTTTCTATAGTTTGGAAAAGTTTGAGTAATATAGATACTAGTATCTCTTTAAAGTTTTGGTAGAATTCTGATATGAAGCCGTCTGGTCCTGGGCTTTTCTTTTTATGGAGATTTTGTATAGTTGATACTATTTCAGAACTTGCTATAGGTCTGTTCAACATTTCCAGTTCCTTCTGGCTAAGTCTAGGAAGGTGTCGGGCTTTGAAATATTGGTCTATTTCCTTCAGATTTTTGTATTTCTGAGAATAGAATTTATTGTAATATTCATTAAGGATTTTTTGAATTT
>NW_003852909.1:16492-18035 GCF_000181295.1 Otolemur garnettii | reverse complement strand
TCATTCTGGTTGGGTGCATAAATGTTAATAATTTAAATCTCATCATGTTAAGTGTTACCCTTAACAAATATGAAGTAACCATCCTTATCTTTCCTTACTTTTCTTGGTTGAAAGCCTATTGTACCTGTGAATAAAATTGGCAACACCTACTTTTTTGTGATTTCCATTTGCCAGAAATATAGATGACCATCCCTTCACCCTGAGGCTATATTTATCTTTTAAGGTAAGATGAGATTCTTTTATGTAGCAGATATCTGGCTGAGTTTTTGTGTCCAGTCAGCCAACCTGTCGCTCTTTAGAGGAAAATTTAAGCCATTCACATTAATTGTAAATATTGAAAAGCCTGGTAGAATTTTGGGTATCGAGGTTTTTGAAAGTCCAGTGGACATTTTTAATCCTTTCCCCACTGTGAAAGTTGGAATCAAAAGTTTCTGAGTGAGTTTATGTTGGTGGTCGAGGATTGTGCTGGTTATTATGGAGGATAGGTGTGAGATTATCCTGGAGAGCTGATTTAGTTGTGGCAAATTTCTTCAACATGTAAATGTTATTAAAGTATTTAATTTCTCTATCATAAATGAAACTCAGTTTGTCTGGATACAGGATCCTGGGTTGAAAGTTATTTTGTTATACTAGATTAAAAGTTGATGACTACTCTCTTCTAGCTTGAAAGTTTTCAGCAGAGATTCCTGCAGTCATTCTAATATTCTTCCCCTTGTAGGTTATGGTTTTCTTACGTCTTGGTGCTTGCAGAATTTTCTTCTTCATATTAACTTTGGTGAAGTTAATTATAATGTGTCTGGGGGATGTCCTATTTTGGTTGAATCGTGCTGGGGTTCTGAAACTGTCTGCTATCTGAATTTCAAAATCTCTTGGCATGTCTGGGCAGTTCTCCTTCATTATCTTGTGAAGTAGAGCATCTGTGACTTTTGAAGCAACCTCGTCGCCTTCAGGAATTCCATGTAAGGTGAATATTAGATCTCTTTGAATTATCCCATAGCTCTCTGAGAAAAGGATCTGATTTTGCTCTCCAATTCTCTTCTTTGAGCATTTGGGAGCATTCAAAGCACATTTCATGTATGTGCTTGGCTGAGGAGCCAATGGGGCAAAGCTGCCATCTGTAGGATTATGACTGGACGCCTCTAAGTCAGAATCCTGCCGAGGCAGAATGATAAGGCAGCGCTGCGGGAGCTTCAGTTTGCCTCAGATAGCAGGTTCCTCTCTGTCCCCACTGGCAGGGTACCATGGACTGGAATCCAATGCCTAGTGTCTTTCATTCTGGAAAACGGGGCATGGCTGGAAAGGGGGCCACCCCCTCACCTGTCACGCAGCGCACGTTTGTGAGGAACCTGGTGCTAAACCATTCGTAGACATCTTCCTTCTGGGTCGGGGTTTTGTCCATATCAGAGCAGCTCCATTGCTGCGACCTATTGAAATTCAGCTCTCAACACAAGGGTTTTTAAAGATAAAATAAAGAATAAAAACAAAAAAGAAAACAAAACTTTGTCTTCAATGTCAGAAATCCTTTTTCTGCTTGCTCCATTCT
>NW_003852909.1:14495-15860 GCF_000181295.1 Otolemur garnettii | reverse complement strand
TATTAACCAGCACTTTGCCTAAGAGCTGGGAATGGTGTCTGTACCCTTTCCCTCAGTCCTATGGCTTGAGACGCTGTGTACCTGCTTGGTGTTGTGGGGCTAAATGGCTCTGTCTTCTTTTCAGCTGGTCTCTGTCCTATCCTAATGAATCAGTTTACTCTGGGTTGAAGTCTCCACTGTGGAGAAATACCAGCAATTAAGTCACTCTCACACCCCCACCCCCAAATGGGCAACAACTGAAAAGGAAAATCAAACCTTCCTACAACCTCACCGCTAGAGTACCACTTTGGATAGTCCTTGTGTCAGAGATAAACCCAATAATTAAGAAGGGGAAATGTAGGAGATAAACATGCCTTTCTCAGACATGGCAGTTTGCTTCAGTGTACCTCCCCAGGAGATTGATTCTGAGAAATAATTCTTTGAAGATTGAGCTTCTGCATCTGTCTATAGATATGCAGAAATATGCAGAAAGACTCTCTTTGTTAAGGAATTGTGGAGAATCAGCCGGAGTCTATCAGCTGGGAGTGAACAAACCAGTCTTCAAGCTTTGGGTCCTGTTTTCTGTCTTCCCCCTTCATTAACATCATAATCCCTAGTTTGGTTTGGGGTAGCAAGGACAGACAGCCAGTCTCTCTTATGTTTTTACTCTAAACAAAATCAATTGTATATGTGTTCCTCAGCCTTCACAGTAAATTGTAATCTTCAATGGTAGCTTCCTAATGTTACTTGACTTCTTTGTATATGTGTTAAATTCTTCCTGAATGTTTGAAGGTATATAAGATAATCAGTAAAGTTTAGCCGGGCCGCCGATAAGAGCAAGTCCTGGCCTCCCTTTATCATTCTGTCTGCAGTTCTTTCCCCTGCGTCTCCGATCAGAGGCTCCAAAGAACACACCATCATCCTTGGGTAATTGGTTAAGTCCGAAAGATCTAAATCAATTGTCCCAGTCAGCACTTGGTTTCAAGTGGGATAGTTCAAAAGGTCTCTGGCATCTAGATAGCAGGGGTCTGCAGGCAGCTCAGGTGTGACTCGCTATGGCGCTCCATGGAGTCAGAAGGACCCACCCAGCAAATAAATTAGTCTGGGAAGGTTGATGCCTCCTTCCGCACTTTGCACCTCCATCACACTCTGTCACTGGTAACCCCACAGGGCTGTGACCCAGTTCACTCCAATGAGCATTTGCTCCAGGGGTTTATACCTGCCTGAGTCACAGGGAGAACTATGTCTTGGCCAGGCCACCACACTCTGCCATCATCTGGCAGAGGGAGCTGAGCCCTGACAACCTCAGGTATTTAATGGAAGCTGGGGCAGTTCACTTAGTTCCAGCCCTGCCCCTGATTGATGTTGCTGACACTTATATTTTCA
>NW_003852909.1:10836-13675 GCF_000181295.1 Otolemur garnettii | reverse complement strand
CATATGGGGTTGGCACTCTATTCCTTTGAGCCACAGGTGCCACCTAGGAGTTCTAGTTTTTGGAGGGTCTCTCCTGTGGGATAAAATAGGAGGACATCTGAACTCTGCTCACTTGTTTGTAGAAAGTATATTGTGAGCTGTTCTCATGGGGGAGGGGATTCCCATCTGCTTCGCAATGGATTTTTTTTTCTTTCTTTTTTTTAGAGACATAACCTCAACTTCATTACCGTTGGTACAGTGCTGTGGCATCAAAGCTTACAGCAATCTCCAACTCTTAGGCCTAGGCGATTCTCTTCCCTCAGGCACCCGCCACACACCCAGCAATTTTTTGTTGCACTTTGGCCAGGGCCGGGTTCGAACCCACCCCTCTCAGTATATGGGGCTGGCGGCCTACTCACTGAGCCACAGGTGCCACCCTTGGTGATGGATTTTGTACCTATTTTTTGTTTCCTTGGGGTCTCAGCTCCCCTTAACAGGATTGATGCATGTCCTTCAACCTTCTCAACTCAGCTCCAAACCATCAGCTTACTTGCTAACCTTCTGTCCTTTAACTCTCCTTCTGAACAGGAGCCTCTGTGGAAAGCTGGCTTTAGTCAGCCATCTTGCCTCTGCCTCTAGAATTCAATTTCTATCTTTTCATCCATTCTATTTATCTTATTTGCCATCCATATTCTGAATTTGACTTCTGACAATGCTGCCATTTTTCTATGCATGGCATCTTCAGTTGTATCTCCTTTGTTTTCTTTGGGGATGGGTCGTTCTTCTCTGGTTATTCATGTTGCTAGAGTTCTTCTGTTGGGTTTGCGCCATGTTCATTTCCCACCATTTGGTTGTTAGAACTGGTAGAGTGAGACTGAATTGGGGTTCCCAGGTACTAGAGATAGCCCCTTACCAAAGCACTAGGCTTTGTAATTGTGACTTATCTCCTAAAACCTTACAAAGGTCTCTTTCAGAGTTTTGGCCGTAGCCTCTGAGGACCTACTCCATGACATAGTGCAATCTAGCTCTGTTTTTATAGCAGCCAAACTCTGCCTTATCCTAAGAAATCACAGTATTGAGTTTAAATCTCAACTGTGAAGAGATAACAAACAGCTGCAGTGCCCAACCACCACCCTACAGTTCTTTTCCACTATAGAACTTCAAAGGTCAACCTCAGCGTGGACAGCCATAGACACGGGTGCCAATTAAATTATCTCATGCAGTGCAAACCCTGATTAACAGAGAGGGATTCAAGGGTCTCCAAGAGCACAATTGGAGCCAGGGATCCATACTCTCGCTCGCCAGAGTAAGTCCATGCTGCCTCCCGATCCGCGGGCGGCGGTTTGGGGAGTCGGTGTATGAAAGGGGAAGACAAATAAGACAAAGACAGACACACTGGGAAAGGGACTGAGCCGAAGCTGTTTATTGTAATAGGTAGGGGTTTATATAGGTTTAGTTAGTGGGGGAACGAGGGGTACTTCTAGATTTGGTTATGTATGTAGTCCTGGTTTGTGATAGGCTAGTATTGTGAGGATGAAGTAGGAAGAAGGTGGAGAGTGATATGAGTAAATTTCTTTGGAATGTGTGCACCTGTTAAATCGCCTCTGGTCTTTTGTATCCTTTCTCTTAATCAGCAAGGTTGTTAGGCGCCTCCTTCTAAGATGCACTTTTACTTGAATGTGCTGTAATAGTTGTTAACCCTTACAAGTCCACACTGTTGTCTTCTCTGCTCACAGGCTCTGTCCATGTCCCCACCCACCGGTTCAGTCCATACCCAGCTAGCCTCTGCTTCCCAGACCAGTTGGAGTCAGGGGACCATGCCCCCACCTGCCAGTCTCAGTCCACTGCCTAACAAGTCTCTGCTCATGGGCCCAGTAGGGGCTGGGGCTCAGCCCTGTGTGCTGAACTCTGTCCACATGGGGCAACCATTCTCCTGCTGTGGGTGCTATCATAGCTGGGGGTTCTGCAACCCATCCCGCCAGACACAGCCCAAACCAAGGGTCAGCACCACCAATGGCGGGGCATAGTCATAACCAGGGGACTGTTCCTCCTCCTGCCAAGTGTCTCTTTCTTCCCCAGTAGTCACAGATTTGGACCTGATGATTGGCAGTTCACACTATGCCCAGATGTCTCAGGATAAGGCCAAACACTCTGTGCTCTGCAGGGGGCAGAACATCAGACCGCCCTGGAGGGGGAAAGGGTGGAGTGGGCATTGGGACTTGTGGGAGAAAATATCTGTTCAATTTTATGCCTGGTGGGGTGGTGTCTAGGTGGATAAGTGGGACCTCCCTGGAGAAAGAGACCTGGAATTTAGCGACTTTCTCCAGCGACGTAAAGTAAGAGATCTTTTGTTCCCGGTTCATTGGTAGATAGCCTGCAGCATGCCTCCTTCTTGCCGATGGGGTCTCGCCATCCTCTAATCCATAGGCTTTGTACCTGAAATTTGTTTTCTTGAATGACCTTCCTTGGAGTTATAGCTTGCTGAACTTCTTTCTTGGCTCAGCTCCCCACCTTTGGCTTCATACAGTCAGATTCCATCCACTTTTTCTCCCTCTGGTCAGGAGCCTCTACCTAGGGTTGCTACCAGTTGACCATCTTCTCAGAATTCCTGTACATTGTTTAAGTATACTATGTCATGGGGAGTTCTTATTACTGACCATATTTTAAACTCTCTTGTAGAGATCTCTCTCTACAAGATATCTGGGGTTGAGGGCAGTGGCATCATTGTTCACAGCAGCCTCAAACTCTTGTGTTCAATCACTCCTCTCTTCTCAGCCTTCTCAGCAGTTGGGACTACAAGCACCCATCACAATGGCTGTCTAGGTTTTCTGTTTTTAGTAGCAAAGGGGTCTTCCTGTTG
>NW_003852909.1:9114-10597 GCF_000181295.1 Otolemur garnettii | reverse complement strand
GTAAGAAATTTGTCAACATACAGAGGTGGTTGGCCTAAGTAACTCGGCTTAGTATACTGATAAGTACATGTACTGCATGTCTGCCTTATGAAAATGAGATTGAGGAGGTGGTCAATGTCAGGAGGTGGTCAATGTCAGGAGGTGGTCAATTATGGCCCTTCTACTGTGTGTATTAATGTATGTATACACAGAGATATGCAAACATAGACACACACATAAAAGTGCCGAGGTTTACAGGCCTGTCTCCATGGTCGTGAGTGGACATCTCCCTCTAGGTCTCTGGATGGGTAGGACCACTCCCATGGCTGGGCAAAGTTGGAGAGGCCCACATCATCACTTCAGGATTCTCAGTGGGACAAACATTTTGAAGTGTTTGATGTGAGTATGCTGTGATATTTCATGGTGATTTAGCTTTGCATTTTTTCAATACTTAGTAACTTTAACACTATTTCAAATTCTTTTTTTTAAATTATTTCTTATTAAATCATACCTTGTAGATTGATGTATTTATGGGGTTCAGGGTACTGCTTCGATATACAATGTAAATTCTTACATTGAACTAAGTAACAAATCCATCACAATTATACTCATTTCTTAATAGTTTTGAAATTTACCATTGCATCATGCACATTAGGTGAGGTCCCCCCATATACCCTCCCTCCTCCCATATCCCCCTAACCCTCCCCTCTCTCTCCTCTTCCCTTCTACTTTCTGGACTATAGTTATGTCTTGCATTCCTTTCAAATTCTTGTTGGTCATTTATATATTTTCTTTGAAAAATGTCAGTTCAGTTTTTGTCTATTTTTAAATCAAGGTATTCATTATTTCCAGTTGTGTTTTAGGAGTTGTTCATATACATGTATTACTTATATACATACGTATCCTGAGTTTTTTTGAGACAGAGTCTCACTTTATCACCCTCGGTAGAGTGCTGTAGAGTCACAGCTCACAGCAACCTCCAACTCTTGGGCTTAAGCAAATCTTTTGCCTCAGCCTCTCAGGTAGCTGGGACTATAGGGACTCGCCACAACACATGGCTATTGGTGAAATTGTCACTGCTGTTTTAGCTGGCCAAGCCTGGTTAAAAACCTGCCGCCCTCTGCATGTGGGGCCAGAGCCCTACCCACGGAGCCACAGGCCCCACCCTGTATTTTGAGTATCATCTCCTGTCATACATCTTCTATAGTGACATTTTCACCCATTTCTAAGGTGGTATTTTTACTCTCTTAAATGTTTTCTTTGATAAGTGGCAATTCTGGTATTTGATGAGGTCTCACTGTTCTGTTTTTTGTTGCTTATGAATTTGTTATCATATCAAAGCAAGCTATGCCAAGAAGAATCATGATCTAATTTCCTATTTATTCTCATGGTGATATGAGTTATATTTATGTCCAGCGTATTTAATGTATTGAAAACATTTTTTGTTTATGGTGCAAAAAATAAGTCCAACTATTTTGTTATGTAAATATGCAGTTTTCAACAT
>NW_003852909.1:7372-8742 GCF_000181295.1 Otolemur garnettii | reverse complement strand
AGAATTTATTTGAGGGTACCCTATAATTTTCCATCATTACTCATCTGTCTTCATGTCAGTGCCACATTGCTTTCATTTTTGTAGCTTTGTTTTTTCTGTTTTTCTTTTTGAATAGATATTTTAGTTTTATTAAAATCTTATATGAACAAGATATTGGAAATACAATCACATCAAAGAACAAATTGTTATTCACCTATTGATTTAGTTGACTATGCTGTAAAATTTGTGTTTGCAAATAGCTCCTTATTTGATGATATATGTGAGGCTTGTATGTCTGTGCTCATTTTGTTTTATTTTTATTTATTTATTTATTTATTTATTGGAGACAGAAGCCTCAAACTGTCCCCCTGGGTAGACTGCTATGTAATCACAGCTCACAGCAACCTCCAACTCCTGGGCTCAAGCGAGTCTCCAGTCTCAGCCTCCTGAGTAGATGGGACCATGGGCACCTGCCAATCGCCCAGCAACTTTTTGGTTGCAGCCGTCATTGTTGTTTTGCGGCCCGGTCTGGATTCAAACCTGCCACCTTAGGTGTCCATGGCTGGTGCCTTACCCACTTGAGCCACAGGTTCCAAGCCATTTTGTTTTATTATACACTTTATTTACATAGAATATATAAGAAATGGTGGTTTTTGGGAGTTGCCTGTGGTTCAGTGAGTAGGACACCGGCCCTGTATACTGAGGGTGGCAGGTTTGAACCCAGCCCCAGCCAAACTGCAACAACAACAACAAAAAACATAGCCGGACATTCTGGTGGGCGCCTGTTGTCCCAGCTACTCGGGAGGCTGAGGCAAGAGAATTGCCTAAGCCCAAGAGTAGAGGTTACTGTGAGCTGTGATACCACAGCACTCTACTGAGGGTGACAGAATAAGACTGCTGCTAAAAAAATAAATAAATAAAAGAAAAATATGGTAGTTTCTAATGAATAAAGCTTTATATTATTATTTAATATTGTTTACCTTTTGTGGCAATTTGGACTTAAGGTATGGTTTCTGAAATAAGACAGAATATTTTGCCTGAAAATATTTTGTGCTTTGTATGGGAATGGTGGCTTACATCCATAAAGCTAGCAATCTTGGTGGTTGAGATGAGAGGATCTCTTGAGCTTAAGAGTTATAGAGCAGACTGAGGAAGAGCAACAACCTGTTTCTACTGAAAATAGAAAAGTAAATTACCTTGTCATCATTGCAGGCACCTGTAGTCCGACTTACTCAGAAGGCTGATTTAAGGGCTCGTTGCCCATAACTCAGTGAGTAGGGTATCAGCCACATACACCGAGGCTGGCACACTGAGGCTGATGGGTTCAAGCCTGGCCTGGGCCTGTTAAACAACAATGACAACTGCAACCAAAAAATAGCCAGGTGTTGTGG
>NW_003852909.1:4850-6454 GCF_000181295.1 Otolemur garnettii | reverse complement strand
AACCTGTCATTCCAGCCTACTTAGAAGGCTGAGGCAAGAGAACTGCTTGAGTCCAAGAGTTTGAAGTTGCTGTGAGCTATTATGCCACATCTCTCTTCCATGAGTGATGATATTTTACCTTTGATTTGAGCACCTGCATGCTGTCTTGTAAAGTATAGCAGCATTCCTTTTAGCAATGTTCTTCATAGGAGTCAGAAACCTTATTTTGGAAAAGTCCTCGAAAGCAAGAAAGATTAACACAGATGTCACTCGTTTCTTCAGGAGAAATCTGGGGTTTGAAGGTTTACTTTAACATTCATCATGCTGTGTTAAGATGGGGTTGTGTGTGTAGTGTTTAAATAAGACAAACTTTTGTTCCTATACTTTATGACTTTTATCATTATTATTTATTTATTTATTTTTGAGACAGAGTCTCACTTATTAACCCTGGGTAGAGTGCTGTGGCATGACAACTCACAGCAACTTCCAACTCCATGGGCTTAGGCGATTTTATTGCTTTAGCCTCCCGAGCAGCTGGGACCATAGGCGCCCACCACAATTACTGGCCATTTCTTTCTAGCAGTTTGCTAGGCCTGAACCCACCACCCTCGGTATATGGGTCTGAAGCCCCATCCACTGAGCCACAGGCACCCCCTTAT
This sequence comes from Otolemur garnettii, assembly GCF_000181295.1. Classification (NCBI taxonomy): domain Eukaryota; kingdom Metazoa; phylum Chordata; class Mammalia; order Primates; family Galagidae; genus Otolemur; species Otolemur garnettii. The sequence continues at coordinate 5,816 of NW_003852909.1, read as the reverse complement.
CATTGTTATTATATTTTTTGAGACAGAGTCTCTGCCACCTTTAGTAGAGTGGTGTGGCATTGTACCACAACCTCAATCTCAATTTTTGGTACAGATGGTGTATCAGTCTTGCTCAAGATTCCTTCCAAGTCATTTATTTATTTATTTATTTATTTATTTTTTGAGACAGAACCTCAAGCTATCACCATGGGTACAGTACTGTGGCATCACAGCTCACAGTAACCTCCAACTCTTGGGCTTAAGTTATTCTCTTGCCTCAGCCTCCCAAGTAGCTGGGACTATAGGCTCCCACCACAATGCCGGGTTACTGTTTTTTTGGATATAATTACCATCACCTGGCTATTTTCTTTGCAGGCCTGGGCTAGATTCAAACCCACCCGCTGTGGCATATGTAGCTGGCACCTTAGCTGCTTGCACTACAGGTGCGGCAAACAAGGTCTGTATTGGATTGCAACTTCTTTTGAGACACAGCCTCATGCTGTCACCCTGGGTAGAGTGCAATGGTATCACAGCTCACAGTAACCTACAACCCCTGGGCTCAAGCGAATCTTCTGCCTCTGCCTCCCAAGTAGCTGGGACCACAGGTGCTCGGCACAACGCCCGGCTGTTTTTTCATTGCAGACGTCATTCTTGTGTGGTGGTCCAGGCTGGATTTGAACCTGCCAGCTCAGGTGTATGTGGCTGGCACCTTAGACACTTGAGCCACAGGCGCCGAACCCCCAAGGTCTATTTTGAAATAATCCACACATGTTAGTCTCCCAGAGCGCTATGAATACAACATTGAGCCACTGTGCTGTCCTATATTTGTCTCTTAATATTGTGGTCACCTGATGGGCTGCAAATTCTTACTTGGTTTTTATAATTTCCAGTAAAAGCACGATGTATTGGCTCAGCGCCTATAGCTCAACTGGCTAAGGCGCCAGCCACGTACACCTAAGGTGGTGGGTTCGAATCCCCAGCCCGGAC
>NW_003852909.1:0-1149 GCF_000181295.1 Otolemur garnettii | reverse complement strand
GCCGGTTGAGCTATAGGCGCCGAGCCGGAAAAATTTTTTTTTTCTTCATACAGAGTCTCACTATGTCGCCCTCAATAGAATGCCATGGTTTCACAGCTCACAGCAACCTCCAACTCTTGGGCTTAAGGCCTTAAGCGGTTCTCTTACCTCAGCCTGTCTAGTAACTGGGACTATAAAAGCCTGCCACTATGCTCAGGTATTGTTTGGTTGTAGTTGTCATTGTTGTTTGGTAGGTCCAGGCTGATTTGAACCCGCCAGCTCTGCTGTATGTATCTAGTGCCCTAGCCACTGAGCTATAGGCACCAAGGCAGGAAAATTTTTAAAAATCCCAAACTTTAAAATAATTACTGGTTTTCACAAAATGGTGTTGAAGGTGAAGAAAGAAGCTTGTGCCCCTCCCAAAGCCAAAGTAAAAGTACTAAAGGCCAAGAAGGCAGTGCTAAAAGGGAACCACAGACACACAAAAAAGGATATTTCTACATCACCCACATTTCAGCTGCTGAAGACACTGTGGCAGCCCAAATATCCCAGGAAGAGCTCCCCCAGGAGAAACAAGCTTCTAAGTAGGTGAGATGACAGGTGCAAACCACTGTACTGGGCTGTCATAAGAGCATTTTTTCCCCATAGATGGCTTCCAGATTTTTGTTCCTATGGGGGCAGTGGTACATGAACATGAGAATTCTACTGTACCATTTTGCTTGTTTAACTTCCTCTATATATGTTTTTGCTTTCTATTTTGTTCTGTATTTTCTGTAATTTTAGATATTACAATTATTAGAATTTCAAGTTATGTAAAAAGTAAGTTAGATAATCAGTAGGCATTCCATATTCATTAAAAGGTTCAATTAAAAGTTCTACTTGACTGTAGGCAAAAAGAAATCATTAGAATTGTCACCACTTTCTACAACCTACATCTATTTTAGTTTTTCCCCAAAGCTTATCTTCCATATTATGACACATCATATTTTACAAAGTTCATACTTTCACTTTATTTAAAGACATAAGGCTTTTGATTGTTTCTAAAAGGTTGAATACACAGGCTGGGAGGCTGAGACCGGTGGATCACTTGAGCTGAGGAGTTCAAGACCAGCCTAAGCAAGAGCTAGACCCCTTCTTAAAAAAAAAGAAAAGATAGCTGGAGGTGGGGCT
>NW_003852908.1:29238-32157 GCF_000181295.1 Otolemur garnettii | reverse complement strand
GTGGCTGGTGCCATCACCATTGTGCTATGGGCACCAAGCCCTCTCTCACTGTTATAATACTTATTTTCTTGACCATTTATTTTAGAAATAAATGGGGTATTTTGTGTGTGTGTATACGCGTGTGTACATATATAAGTATATATGTCATTTAATTCTTCTATCAGTTATCTCACTAACTGGAATGGAAGCTTCTTTAGGAATTGGCAATAAGCTTCTCCATCTGGAAATCTCTCCCTGTAGAACTCTCCATGTTATGGAAAATCAAACAATTGTTAAATTTCCTTACTGGGAAATGGGCTGGATTACAAACTTAAAGCCACTAATAATGTTTAAAAGTATTCCACCTACCACATGCCTTACCTAAATTTCTAATAAAGATGTCATTGTCAAATTTATTTCCTTGTGATTCGATTTAGGTAGTGCATCTTGGCAGGAATATCATGGAAATGATCCAACCTTCTTCTGATTACATCTTATCATAAAGTGGATCGTGTCAAATTTTGCAATCACTGGTGATCTTCACTTGGATTACTTGATTAAGCAGGTGTCTACCAGGATCTGTGTGTTTACATGCACTGATGTATGTCTATTTAACTCCCATTTTATGTTTTGAAAACCACGAGTTCATATCACTTATGTCCAGCACCACAGGTTTATTTCTAGTTTCTGAGTTTCCGATTTTAACTCCCTCTTCCGACAGTCAGAAAGCTGGTCCCCATTATCCTCAGGGCCATTACTTACCTTATCACCACACAATATGCTTGTCTCCCACATGAACACCCTCCTTCTGGGACTCTGAAATCTTCCTCATGGTCCTCTCCCTGTGTAGGGCCCTGTTCAGTGTTCACAGGGCAACTCCACATGCCACAGCATCCCCCTGGGGACACTCCTCTCCCTTCTCTGGTGCAGACACCACCACTCTGCACCAGGGTGTCCTACTGTGAGCAATCTTCCTACTTATTCTGGCTCCAGTGCCCCCTGCCCTATGACCTTCTCCACTGGACGTCTTTTCCTCCTGCTCAGGGTTTCACACCCCTCCCAACCACCCAGCGTGTCTTGCATGGAATGACTAAATGGCTTTAGGACTGCATCATTGGAAAGAAAGAGAAGGGAATTGAAAGAGAGAGGGGAAGTATAAACTGGATTCTGTCCTTATGCCATCATTTACAAAGCTTTCTAAGGCGCCTAACAAATTATTAAAAATCTGGAATTTAATCATCAAATAAGCTGTGTGTCAATTAAAACATAAAATAACTTCTGTTCTTGTGATAGGTGTATGCATTTATATAAGGTAAAAATAATTCTCTTCTAACTTAGAAATTTATATAAAGAAAAAATAATTTTCTTTTCTTAGAAATTTATTCTTTTTTTTCGAGACAGAGTCTTTGTTGCCCTGGGTAGAGTGTTATGGCATCATAACTCACAGCAACCTCAAACTCTTAGGCTTCAATGTAGATACTCTTGCTTCAGCCTCCTAAGTAGCTGAGACTGCAGGTGCCCACCACAGTGCCTGGCTAGTTTTTCTATTTTTAGCATAGATGAGATTTCACTTTTGCTCAGGCTGATCTTGAACTCCTCAGCTCAAGGGATCTTCCTGCCCCAGCTTGCCAGAGTGCTGGGGTCATAGGCATGAGCCACCACACATGGCTTGAAATTTAATCTTTCAATTGCATCCTATGTCTTTTAAAAGGATCAGAATTTAATATGATATTATGCCAAAAGTTCCTTAGAATCATTCTTATGAAAGTCCAGTTGGTTGTCTACCAGTTCTAGATATGCCTAGTGAATGACTGATTGTTCCCCTGTGTGAATCATGATAACACCACAATATTAGCAGTAACAATGGTTACTGCCCATATTGTGGGCAGTAACCATGGTATCCTTGCGTTGCCTTGTACTGTGTTAGTCTGTCTTCATTTCATCCCTGAACTTAGAAGCTCCTTTCTATTTCTTAAAGAACATCTAAAAGAAAACCTGCTGCTGGAAACATCTGTAACTACTGTCACTTGCTTTCCAGGCCAATGATGCCTAATGTAACCAACCACACATTAAAAGCATAGTTTGCCATATGAACAGTGTGGCAGTTACTTGCTCTGTTACTGAACATAGTCGTATGCCGGATGCATACAACAGCTTTTGCATTGGTTCAGAGAAGTAGCAGACTGGCTGAAAACTGCTAAACAGGTGTTCTCTATAATGGCAATAGAATCTTTCCGGAGCATTATTCTCTACAGAATTTTGAAATGTCCCTATCAATAACCTGGATAGAAAGACCATTCCAGGATTGTCACCCTGATCTGACACACCAGAAGTCTGAAGTGGAGGACACAATGCCTTAAAACGTAACGGTGCTGTGTTCATTTTGTGCTTTGTAATTGATCTCCACGGACTGTCACTGTCCTTGGTCAGGTCCATTCTGTGCACACATATGTACACACACACAGACACGCAACACTCCAGACTATTCTGATGAATTCCTAACTGTTTTTTCTCCAAACTTTTGGCTGGATGCAACCTTTCATAGTGTCATGGGAGCTCCTACACTCCCGTGATCCAGAATCTCAAATGCCTCCAAAGCTCTCAGGACATAAATTCAGTACCCCTGGGCTTCACATTGAGGACATTCATGATTGAAAGAATGGGTTTTATTTGCCAATTGCTTTATTATTTAATATTTCTAAAACTTTTATTTTTATTTTTTGAGACAGAATCTCACTCTGTCACCCAGGCTGGAGTGCCATGGCATCATAACTCACAGCAACCTCAAACTCCTGGGCTCAAGTAGTCCTCCTGCCTCAGCCTCCTGAGTAACTGGGATTACAGGCAGCTGCCCCCACACCTGGTTGGTTTTTCTATTTTTAGTAGAGACTGGGGTCTTGCAACTCCTGAGCTCAGGGGATCCACCTGCCTTGGTCTCTC
>NW_003852908.1:19971-29180 GCF_000181295.1 Otolemur garnettii | reverse complement strand
TTCACCCTTCTTCCTGCTGTTGAATACCTATGCAACTTGAGAACCAAATAGTACTTTTTTGGTTCTCACATCCAGGCAGGGAACTTATCTGGTAACTGGATAGGGAATAAAGTTTAGATCCAAGAATGTTGTGAACTACTTTACCCCTAAATTAAATTTAGATTTTGAAGCCAGGCTGACTTTTTACTTTTAGGAAGAGCTTTCTGCATCTTATTGGAAGCATGTTGTAGAGGCAGGGGCTGGAGTCTACTTCAAATAAAATGAGGCATCGTGATCCTAACTATTAGTAAAAGTCTCAATTAATTGCTTGTTTTTTTACCACTATTCTTTGATGGAAGTGTTATTTTCCTTATTCTATCCATTAGTGATGCTATTCAAGCCTTTGGTCAGCACGAGATGCTAGCACCATATTTTAGGAAGAAAACAAACATATTAGGAATGGCTTGAAGACCATGCCTAATACCATTCCTTTCAGAACTTTCCTGGAACACTAGGATATGCCATGTGGCACCTACTCCCAAGGAACACTGAAATATACAGAACAGACATGATTAATTCCAGAACCCTTAAGCCTATGCTGAATTTTTGCCTCCATTTTATTTTTCATCACTATCATCTATACTCCTATGAATAATCACTAAATTTGAAAGATGAGGCCAAAAATATGATAGAGAATGTCTCACTTTTTATGGAAAATTATAGTCCAAAAAAACAAAGACTGGTTGGGAGTGGAGGCTCACACCTGTAATCCCAGCACTATGGGAGGCCAAGGCAAGAGGATCTCTTGAGCTCGAAAGTTTGAGGTTGCTGTTATCTTTGATGCCACAGCAGTCTACCCAGGGCGGCAGAGTGTTACTCTTCTAAATAAATCAATAAACACAAAATAATACATGGGAGACAAGAGAAATAAAAGATGAAAAAAGTAAACACCTTTCCCCTTGCTAAATTAAAATTTAAAAAATCATCTCCACAGGCACAGGGGCCCAAAGCTCAGTGGTTCCTGTGCCAACCACTACATCTGAGGCTGGTGAGTTTGAACCCAGCCTGGGCCTCATAAAACAACAATGACAACAACAACAAATAGCCAGGTGTTGTGGCATTTTTTCTGTAGGCCCAGCTATTTGGGAGGATGAGACAAGAGAATCTCTTAAGCCCAAGACTTTGAGGCTGCTGTGAGTTGTGATGCCACAGCACTCTACCAATGGCAACATCATGAGACTCTGTCTCAAAAAAAAAATAAGAAAAAAGAAAAATCTTCTCCACACTATTTTATTTATTCATTCAATTTTTATCCAGAAAGATCAAATCATGTGGAGCTATCAGTCCACTAGTAGCAGCTTCCTTGGACTGATAGCTCCACATGATTTGATGTTGATTCACCTTCAATAACTGCTCCATGTGCAGTTTTTTGAAGGTGAATCAACCCAATACTAAAGCTCTTGTGTTTCCTTCTCCATAACGTGTGAGTCAATAGATCATAGCAGAACTGATCTTAAGCCAAGTAATGTTCCCAGATTCATATTTGCTATCACCAGCAAAAGAAATAGAGTTTTGGTGCTGTCTGAGGAAAACAGAGAATAGGATAGAAAATATCAAAGATTGGTTTTAGCTAGACACTGTTACTCACACCTGTAATCCCAGTGCTCTGGGAGGCTGAGACAGGTGGATCTTGAACTCAGATGTTTCAGACCAGCCTGAGCAAGAGTGAGACGCTGTCTCTACCAAAAATAGAAAAACTAGCTGGGCATGGTGGTGGGCACCTATAGTGTCAGCTACTTGGGAGCCTGAGGCAGGAGTTTGCTTTAGTCCAAGAATTTGAAGTTGCTGTGAGCTATGACACTGGAGCACTCTACGCAAGGTGACAGAGTAAGACTCTGTCTCAAAAAAAAAGTTGGTTTTAGCTTTTTCTTTTTTCTTTTATTCTTAGAGACACAGTCTCACTTTATCTCCCTTGATAGAGTGCTGTGGCATCATGGCTCACAGCAACCTCCAACTCCTGGGCTTAGGTGATTCTTTTGCCTCAGCCTCCCATGTAGTTTGGACTATAGATGCCCGCCACAACGCTCGACTATTTTTTTGTTCCTGTTTGGCTGGGTCTGGGATCGAACCCACAACCCTTGGTATATGGGGCCAGTACCCTATTCACTGAGCCACGGGTGCTACCCCTTGTTTTAGTGTTTTAAGGATGCCAATCTGCCTGTATATATTTTTCAGAGTTCACTTTAGACTTATATTCATTCAAGAAAAAAAGTACCTTCTGACAGTTTATTGTAACTTTGTACTTCATTTATGATGGGATTTTTAAAAATTATGAAGAAGAATTGCTTTCTCCTCTTTCACACAGTGACATATAAGATATTCCTCTTACTTTACAAATTTCAGAAATTTGTAAATATTTAGAAATAACTCATGAAGATATAAAGTGCTTATCAGTAACCAATATGGCTTCCCCAGGATTCAGAACTTTTTAAATGTTTTCTTATTTCATCCTTCGTATTAAAAAAAAATTGCTTATCTGTTTCAATTTTATGTTCTAGGTATCTGCATGCTTAATAAACTTTAGGTTTTATTTTATTATAAGTGTTCACTAAATTCATAATAAGCAACTCTCTTATCAAAATTAATAGCCTCGAATTTTGTAACCCAACCTATTCCCAGGCCCCGTCCTTTCCCCTAGGTTTGCCAGGAACAGACTTCAGGACAAGAACCCAAACTGTAACCATTGTTACCCAAACTATAATTATTGCTATCTGAACTGTTACCATTGCTACTGTAACCACTGCCACCCAAGCTGTAACCATTGGTACCTAAACAGTCAACCCAAACTGTAACCCTGTCGATGGCCCCCTGTCAATGGCAACATTCCTTGTACACAGAAAAAGGTATAAAAGACAAAAACCCCTGCATTTCACAGCCATTTGTCTTAGGACAACAGCCCCTTTCACAGATGTGAAGAAATCACCAATTATTTACATCAGAGTGGGTCTGAGTTTATTTTTCCAGGTCTCCTAGGTTATATCATCTGGAGGGTCCCAGTGAGATCCTTGCCCTTGGACCCCTGCCTGGACCCATTACAGTCTGACAGCTCTAGGGGAAGGCCTCAGAGAAGATGTCCCTCTTCCTTGGAGCACTCAGCCGCGTTAAAAAAAAAAAAAACAAACCTTGGGTCACAGGTTTCCAAATTTTCCATTTTTGGTGATTTAATCATGGCACCTTAAGTAAGTCTGTCTGGGTCTCTAGAGAATCTGGGGGAACAATAGTCTAGGCTGGACACAGCCTAAGACGCCTGTTTCCAAGGCAGTGGGGAGATGTCCCCCTGTCTCTCTGGTATAGATTTGAGTGTTTGTTTTGGGTTGTCATGATTACAGCTCCTTATTAGATGGTTTCAATATTAGTAGTCTCTTAGACTGTTCAGATTTGCAAGCTAGTCTTGTTCTGGTAATTGCAGTTTTTTATTGAGTTGTCTTTGTTCTTGCAGTCAACTGTGCTGGTTCTGGTTTGTGTGTCTTATGTATGTTTTAAGTTTTGTATAAGTGAGTGAGTGAAAGAGTTAAATGTAACTCCGTGTCTGACTAATTTCTGCCTGTTGAATTCTATCTGTGTTTTCTGTCCTGTCCACTTGTCATTTTACTTTATTGCTTTATCTGTTTTTTATAACATTTATATTGTAGTCTTTTCGTCCGCTTAGTAATTTGTTCAAAATAAGACAAGGTAATTTTTGAAAATGCTCTTTCAGTAACTTTTTAATTTCAGCCAAATTCACCAAGAACAACAGTAAGGAAGTACATGTTTTCTGTAAGTAAACCTAACCAGCTTAACAAAGAGAAACTAGAAATTCCCAGATTTTCAACTTTGAGAAGCAGGCACCTACTTGGCAGATATTAACTTGAGTCTACAAGCCACAAATCATGCAGGAGGTGGGGAGAAGGTAGAGAGGCTGTGCCAAGAAAAAAGTTGCGGTTTAGGGAGTCTGATGAACTTTACAAAAATCTGGCAGAACTATCATAGAGAGCAAGCTGCAACCAAATTAAGCCTTGCTGCAGTCTTTGTCTAAAATGGAGCAAAAGAGTCCTTGGTAGGTTTTTGTTCCCTGCATTCATTCCTTTATATATTAGTAAATTGTGTAACACCTGTTAGTCAAGATTGTATTTAATTTATCAATTCTGGTGCTTTATTCAGTGTCCTTTCAAGGTTCCTTTAGGAAACTCTCTTAGGTTTCAATCCAGGAAAAGTGTCTGTGTTTTCCTTCCTCTTCTTTATCCTAGTATACTGTTCACTATCCTTGAGACTGGGTATCACTTTTGTTTTTATATATTATGTAGTTCCTAGCACACCTTCAATTTGTGAGTTTACAAATAACCCACTTGTGTTAAAGATTCTCTTTCTGGCAATTAAAGAGTTAATACAAAGTTTATTAAAACTGTTTTTCTAACTGTGTAATAATTAACTTTACGATAAAGTGCCAGCTCTCAGGAGGAGACCTAAGGTCAATTACTCACTTGAAACTAAAAAAAAAAAAAAGAAAGAAAACAGTCCTGTTTACTTTTTAAAACAGCAACCTGACATCACTCTGGTTGGTATATATTCTGTGGATCCTCAGGTGGTCTCTGAGGGGTCAGGCTCTAATCCCTTTGAGGTGAGGTGCCCCCTGAAAACATCTCAGGGCCCCTAAAAAGCCCAGAACCCACCTCTAGAGGTAAGCCATTTTAACATCTATTTTTAGCTGGTGTCTACAAACATTAATTAATTAATTAATTAATGGTATTTTCATTATGCTTATTTGTTATAAATTGCTGTGAAAACATGTTACTGTTAAATTCATCTGTTGTAAAACTCTTAAAAACCTCCAAGGGAAGCCCCCCAAGAAAACCCAGAAACTTTAGACAGGTACCCCAAGTTGCCGAGCCATTAGCTTATCAGAAACTCTCGGAGACATGTTAGTAAAACAACCCAACCAGTAAGAAACTTCAGCTCTACTAACCTGTCAGGGACTCTCAGAAATGTAGGCCAACACCCATCACCAGAAATACCACCAAAATAAAAGCGGGGGTCCAATCAACCCCTGGGGTATTAGATCACTCACAAGCCTGTTAAAAGTATATAAAAATATGTTCTGGTTTTTATTCTAAGAATACAAGAGTGTAAGAATAGATGTGGACTATTAGACATTATTTACGTCGGGGCCCGTGTCTTGTCTTTTTACAACATTTGTTCAGTGTTTATTAAAAGATTGGTCTCAGCCTGAAACAAACAGTCTTAAAAACACTTATGAGTGGATTGCAGATCTTTTCTTTCAAGGGATCCTTCAAGACTTTACTCCTCTGAATCTACCTTATTTACTTACTTATAATTATGTGTCCTACACCCCTCATTGTCTGGTGCATTTTTAGCTTGGCAGTCATTAGTCTCTTCATCCTTATTATTGATATTAGGCTTTGTATCCCCCTAACTCTTTGATGGCCCATCATCACTGAACTTATGGACCCCCCTTTTCCTATCTAACATTTGCCTAATTATCATACTCTTAGTTACCATCAGTCAAAAAGGTAATTGGGTCTCACTTATATTGGCAACAGCAACGATGACTGGCAAAAATTCAGACATAGTAAAGAGAGTTATGACTCCTTTTACCTGGCTTTCCACCCTCACTGCCTCTACTTTGCAGGATTTAGCTATTGCTTCCTTGTTATGGCCCTTAGCCAAAACAGCTCTGAATACCCATACCAGGGCCACTTCCCATTCCTACCAAGATTTATGGGGGGCAGAGAAATAGCATCATGCCCAGCCACTTCAATCAAGTCTCCAAGAATGTGGCCCACCAGGTCCTCCAAGCCCTCGAGGGGCTGAAAATGGTGGGAAAAGGCCAAGATAGGGAGCCACAAATTGACACCTCAGGGACAGAGAGATCTGAACAGAATTGCTGGACAGGTGGCAGCTGCCAACAAAAAGCATTAAAACAAATAATACTGGGTTAATAAATTGCCTCATTTGTAAATGAGAACATACCTTTACAAACTGAATGGGTATTCTAACAAATAAATAAATATAGTCCCGCATCTTAGGCAGTGTTATTAAGTCTTTGCAGTTTTTATCTGGAAAAAATTAAGATGTGTACTCCCTACTCAGAGTAAAACCTTCCAAAATGTTTAAAACTGCTTTATTCGTAACCTTACTAGGGCTCAAAGGGTATGACTTACAAAGTGTTTGTGCCTAAAGATAAAAATCTAATTTCTGAGATTACCTGAGTCTAAAAAAATAAAAATTTCCTGTCTAGCTCTAAATGAAAATATCCTGTATCAATGTTATGTTTCATAAAATGTTTCTCATTAGTAAATTTAGGACTCAGTGCCCATAACACAGTGGTTCTGAACCTGAGAAAAACAAATTAAACTTATTTAATTTATTAAAAGTGTATGGAAACATTGTCAGATATGAAATGGTAATTAATTTTGCATAAATTATAATTATATATATGTTCCAATATTATAAAACATTGGTCTGTCCTCACCTATAAAGCATTAATCTGTCCTAATGTATAAAACATTAGTCTGTCCTAACATATAATGTCAGTAATAATTTTAATTCATCTAAAAAGAAAGTGTTTTTTTATGTAACTAAGTTCAAAGTTCATCCTAAAAAGGGGGGAAATATTAAAGAGGATTAACAAATTCTCTTAAATTCAAATTCCTGATGTTTTTAGAAAAGCAAATTTTCAGAACTTTCATTAAAAAGTTAATCTATAAGTATTGCTAACCTAACTCCAAACAGAACAGAAATCAGTTACATAGAACTAAGCTGATTTATCATAGTTTTGTTTAAAATATTGTTCATTCTGCCTGTGTTCTGTTTTCCAGAAGTCAAAAAACTATTTTCTGTCTTTTGAACTATTTGTAAGTTTTCAAACAATGTATGTACTTATAAGCAGAATTTAAAACATGTATTTTTTTCCTCTCTCCTTAATTTCTCCAGAATTTACAAGCCATTTGTAAGTATTCTTAATTTCTAATGATACAGTTATTTGCATAAGTTCAATAAGAATCTGTTTTGTTCTATAAAACATAATAAGGACACTGGTTATTTTACCAAGGCTTTGACTGAAATGACATTTCTGGAGATGTCCAGACTGTGTTAAGGGATTAAAGTTGACATTAGAAAGCCAATAAAAAGCCCTCTGAAAAACTGGCCAGATACCCGTCAGTAACATTCCTGATCTGTAGTAAGTAATGAAGGTAACTTCCTGACAGGTCTGGAAGTCAAAATATGCTTGGGAACCTCAAGAGAAGAGGAATTTACCCAATGCATACAGGTATCTAATGGCACAGATGAAACCCGGGCTTGTGAAAGGTTTCAAGTCCAACTGAAATCCCCTACAAAGAATTCCAGCAAAGCCAATTTTAAAGGAAGTCTAGATGGACTAATAATTAATTATTCTTACTGTGCTTTATGCAAATGATCAGTATACTGAAAATGCAGTTTATTCTCACAACTGAGTTAGTTCTGCTATAATTTGTCTCTAATAAAGAGAAATTGGAGAAAGAAAAAAAAAGAGGCTGTGACCCACCTGTATTAAATCCCACCCTTGCTGTACCATCAACTCATAAAATGAGACATTACTGTTTTACTAAACTGATCTATTAAATACAAGCCTTGCCACTAGTATTATTCAAAAAAATCTCTGTCAATTCTCTACAATTTAGCAGGAATGCCTAAAAGAACTGGGAAATAACAAAAAATCTTCACAAAAATAATTAACCATATTTTGTTTACAACATCATCTTAACCACATGCACAGCAGTGTGAAAATGAAAAGAATCCTTACCTGGAGTCATCACAGCTGACTAAATAAAACTTTACTACCCCTGGCTTTTAAGATAGTTAACATGCCCTGCTCCAGCCACATACTAGGAGCTGGCTAGTCAATGCATGGCTGAAGCCTGAGGAAACTCCTCAAGAAACTTATCTTAATTAGACTTTGGACTCTAAGAGGGGGGCGGGAGGAATGTCACAGGAAAAAATAAAAATTAACCCACCACCATGGCACTAAGACCCAAAGAGGAACCACGTACCAACCCTCTAGCCCAGATTCCACTTCTGCCCAAAATCCCCCAAGAGTAAGACCCCTTTCTTCAGATAAATTAAAGATTTAGTTTTTCAAGAAGAGGAATGGGAAATGTTGTAACCCAGCCCATTCCTATGCCCCCCATCCCGGGGTGGCAAAGAACGTGCTTCTCAGCCAGTTTCCAGGACTCCTCCTTCCCCCTAGGGTTGCCAGGAACAGACTTCAGAACAAGAACCCAAACTGTAACTATTGCTATCTGAACTGTAACCATTGCTACCGTAACCACTGCCACCCAAGCTGTAACCATTGATACCTAAACTGTAAACCCAAACTGTAACTATTGCTATCTGAACTGTAATCATTGCTACCATAACCACTGCCACCCAAGCTGTAACCATTGATACCTAAACTGTAAACCCAAATTGCAACCCTGCCAACGGCAATGTTCCTTGTACACAGAAAAAGGTATGAAAGACAAAAAACCCTGCACTTCAGGGCCACTTGTCTTAGGATAATGGCCCCCTGCGCAGGTGCGAATAAAGCATGAATTATTTACATCAGAGTGGGTCAGAGTTTATTTTTCCAGGTCTCCTAGGTTATATCACAAATTTATAATGTTCCAAAACACTGACACCTTTTTCCATATTTTTCTTTAAGAAAATTCTAGTTCATGGTTATCCCAATAGTATAAAATGGCCACAGATTTTTCTAGTCTGGAATTCCATAGGCCAATGGTTTCTAAGCATTCCTGCACATTTCAGTCTCCTAGAGCACCTTGGTTGTTTGCCATATCAACTAAATTAGAAGTAGCAAATCAGGTATCTGTATTTTTTTTTAAAGATCCAAAGATTATTTCAATGCACAGTATAGTATTCAGAGGACAAATGACCCCATAGGGGAAGGAAGGGAAGAACAGGAGGAGGGAAGAACAGGTTTGGAGATCCTTAGAAAGTCTATCTTCAGAGCTGTATCTCTATTTGATGTGTCTGCATAAGCCTCATTCAAATGCTTCTCATTTGACTTGACTGAGAACTCTATTCTTGTGGAGAATCCCTATTCCTTAAAAGCAGTTGGAAAATTGTTAACATTGTAGCTGCTTACAGCTGTCATGGTTGGGGCAAATAATAGCCAGAATAAAAATTTTAAAATA
>NW_003852908.1:13819-19837 GCF_000181295.1 Otolemur garnettii | reverse complement strand
GCAGGCCCTGAGCAAGCAGGAGGTATAGAGAAGGTACAGTTGCAAACTGCCCGAGTATTGAAAGCAGGTCCCAAAACAAACACAAAGTCCCTAGATAAAAGGTGGAAGATTTACTGGCTCAAGGCAATAAACCTTAGAAATCTCCAGCCAGTTTAGTTGACCAGCAAACTCACAAAGCAAAGAGGTCTCAGTGGCTGTGCACAACAGAGAAATACAAACTTTATAGTATCAGTCCAGGTAAGTCACTACATCACCAAGAATAAGAATAAGAAAAACCAGCAACACAAACTGTGGGCTGGAAGTGGGAGGGTCTGGTTTCCAGAGTTGCTTTACCATAATATCTAAAAAAAAAAAAAGTATTCAATTTTCAACAAATTTATGAGAAGAGCAGGAAAACAGAAACATATACAGCCCATGCATGATGGGAGTGATTAATGCTTGTTTTCTTTCAATATTCAATTAGTGTCTCTTCAGTTGTTCTTTTATATTATGTGTGTGTATATACATATATATATTTCTTTCTTTTTTCTTTTTTTTTTTTTGAGACAGAGTCTCACTTTATCACATTGAGTACAGTGCCATGGAGTCATAGCTCATAGCAACATCGATCTCTTGGGTTCAAGTGATCCCATTGCCTCAGTTTTTTTTTTTTTCCTGTCTTTAGTAGAGATAGGGTCTCCTGCTTTCCCAGGCTGGTCTGGAACTCCTGAGCTCAATCCACCTGGGCCTCCCAGAGTACTAAGATCACAGGTGTGAGCCATTGCACCCAAACGAATTCTTCTACTTTAGGTAGAGACCATATCTTGCTCTTGCTCAGGTTGATCTTGAACTCATGAGCTCAAGGGATCCTCCCTCGTGAGCCTGCCTCAGTGCTGGGATCACAGGTATGAGCCACCACATTTGGCTTCTTTTATACTATATATTGATTGTGTTTTCTGTATCTTAATTTCTTTGTCAGTGTTTTATCACTTTTTATATCTCTGTTCCTGTTTCTTATATTTCTATCTTTATGAATTTTGACTGACAAATAAATTATTGTAAATCCATAAACATCCCCCAAATCTACATTTCAGATCAGTCCATCTTTGATTCCTTCACTATAAATAAGTCCATGACTTACATAAAGGTAATTCATTGCCAGTCTAAGCTGATGATTTCTTTGTGCTATTTTATTTGGTTTTGTTGCAATAAAATTTTCTCCCTGTATTGGTTTATCAAGCAGACTTCAAGAACATCCTATTATTTTGTCCAACTTGCTTTTAAGATTTGTTTTTTTCCTTTTAAAATATTTTATCTAAAACCACAAATATTTATTTAAAATTTGTAATTACGGTCTTGATAGGGCAGCAACCATCTCTGATAATGTTCATCATTGCAGCATTAACTAATACTAGCCCCACACAAAGTAGCTCCTAAATGCTTAAATATATATATATTTAAAGACACACACACACATATACATACGAGGGCTGTCTGGAAAGTATCCAGCCATTGTTAATACTATTGTTCATATTACATGGCTGGATGCTTTCTGGATAGTCCTCAAGTGTGTAGATACATAGATAGACAGACAGATAGATAGATATATTTGAATATGTGTAAGTATATTTGCATTCTTGCCAACAAAGACTTTTATTTGTTCCAAAAAGAGAACATGCTAGTGTGTCTTTGACACGAGTATAAATGGTTATCTTACTGCTTTGCAATATGCCCTGTTTCTGTACTTTTGAGCACTGGCCACTGCTTTAAGTTAATAAATACTACTGTCTCTAAAAAAGGAGATAAGTGGCTAGTTGCACAATCAAGTCAATGCTGGCTAATATTGCCCAAATGTACTTAGCTTTTTAATCCCAATATTCCCATGTGGTTGTACAATCTTTTCTTAGGTAGAGTTTGCTTTTTCATTCTAGGTTGAGGGAAAGATAATTTTATGAAGAACACTGTAATTTTCTATGGAGAGTTCTGTATGATAAGAAATTAGACCTGCTATTCATGTAGCACTTGTACAATAGTGCACAAGTGGATTCAAGGATAATGCTTGAAACTCAGAAATATTAAGGGACAGGAACTGACTGGGTCTCACAGTAATTGTTCTTCAGGGATAATTGAAAGAAAATGTTTATAAGGTGAAGGAAAGTCCATTTTTTTTCTGTCTTATTGTAACCTTTCCCCAGAAATGAGTTATTGACTTCTTTTTGTATCTATTGCCAATGAGTTACATTCTTGCAAAGGTCCATTCAGCTACTATTTATGAGAGCCATAATAGTATTCAGGGACGATTCCTACATTGTTCATACTTATAGACCTAATAACGTTGATGCAGGATAGAATTACACTGTTGCTCATCCATTGTTTTTGGAATAACCTGAAAGCATCCTGCTATCCTTTCTCAGACTTCTTTTCTTTTCTTTTTTCTTTTAACTTTGAGTAACAGGTAAAGCTAAACCAAATAGAGGAATGGCATTGATCTAAACATTTGATCTAAACATCTAAACATCTAATTCCATGCACAAGTAAGCACTGATTGACAGCTCATTTATAAGCATCAATCAGAAATAGGCTTATTGCAGATTTCCACGTCTGAAGTGCAGGAGGGAGCAAGGCTATTTAAAATGACATTATACACAGTATTTTAAATGACAAATGCACAGTAAGGGACTGGAAGAAAAGGAAAGGAAAGAAAACTTTCTTTAGCATTCTGAGAAATGGGAAGGTCGCTGATCACAAAAGTCCATCTCACCACAACTTTTCGCTCTGTCTGGGTATCAGCAGTTTTACACATAAAGAATAGGGATAGAAGACAGATGAGCTAGCTCCATCCATTTCCTCATATGTGGCCATCTGTACTCAGAAGCACAGGACACCTGCGCTGCAGGGAAGGGGGTCATGTTGTTCCAAGTGGAGCCTGAGAGCCACTAGATGGCAGCACCAGAGCGCACTGCCTTCCTGTTTCTCTCTGCCAGGGACCTTCTGTTCAGCCATCTTCTCCACCTCTAAAGAAAGTGAGCGAGAAATTGTGTGCTGTGTAAAATAATGACATCCCATGTAAGAAGACAAGCTATTCCTTCAATGTACCCATTTTTTAGAGTCATGAGTTGTAGGATGTTGGGCAGAGAGAGGAATAAAAATATCAGTGGCGTGTATACATGCGTTTGCATCCACGTATATGTAAAGAGAAAACGTTGCTAATAGCTATTTTAGCCTCCGTAAGCTCTCCACAAGAGTTTCCTTCTTCTGCAGCAGTGGTTCTAACCCTGTGGGTCGCAACCCCTAAATCCATCCTGCATATCAGATATTTACATTACGATTTGTAACAGTAGCAAAATTACAGTGATGAAGTAGCAATGAAAATAACTTTATGGTTGGGGGTCACCACAACATGAGGAACCGTAAGAAAAGGTCACGGCATCAGAAAGTTTGAGAACCACTGTTCTAGAGAGTATCTTGCCTCATACAAAACAATGAAGACACCAGATGTTTTCTTCCCTGCCTGAAGAAATTTCGCCCTTTCCACCGTGTGTGCGGATATTTTTAGATACAGTATCTCTACGCTACCTCAGATCTGTTATTTCCTGGAGGGCCAGAAGAGTATCTCTGCCATCAGGAAGGAGAGTTCAGGGTAAAAACCCCTGCATTTGTGAAGGAATTAATGTATGCATTAATTAATTCAACCTAGAGAAATAATTCTTAAAGCAGGTCATGTCTCTTAAGCCAGGCCATGAGTTTGGAAGAAGGCATGCTGGCAAGTGCATCTCATTAAACATCCCTGGACTCGAGGTATTTAGTACGTCCAAGTAACAACTGGGAAATGGCAGCTTGCCCTTCCCTACTTTACTTTCTCCCATTGCTGAATCGTGGAGAGGAGAGCCAGGAGAAAAAGAAAGAGAGAGAGATTGTGTCTTCATCCCAACTGTGATAGGGACAATCAAGTGAGAGCTCCCAAAGCCCTTTGTGTCCACTTGATGGTGGATTGAAGGGGCACAGGTGGAACTGTGCAAAGTGGACACAAGGGTCTCAGTGACGAGTTGTGCAGGGGGGTTCTGTTGTGAACTGGCTCCAGTTTGCCTGGTCATATGTGCGAGACGGTTCTTTCAATCCCAATTCCAATACCGGTCTCCCCTTTTCTCTGAGGCTTTAAAATCTATTTCTTTAATGAAAATCTCTTCAGCCCAACTCTCTGGGTGGCACTGCTAGGTTCTGTAGGGAGGAGCAAAGGATCCCAAACAGTCCCTGTTCCAAGAACTTCAATTGAATCCTCTAAACACAATAAATAACAATGTTCTGTAATCTTTGTGCTCCATAATTTATTAGTTCTTGAAATTCACATAGCACACTTAGTCAGAGGACTTTGAATCATCTTACAAAACATTGTCATAGCGACATTTAATAGAGAGAGAAATCAAGTCTTACCAGCTGATTGATTTTCAATAAAGCAGTAGAAACACTTAGAAGCAGTAAGTTGCTGGAGGCTATGGAGTGAGCAGAGATTCTGTCACCATCTTCACTAGCGTGTTCCTACTGTGCTGTTCTAACTCTTAGAATATCAGGATAGGAAAGAATTTCTCAAGCAGTAAGTACAACAGCCGATGTGAACACCAGTGCGTTTTCATTCAGTATCACGGTTCATTCAACAAAGCTGCAGGATGGCTCCCAGGCACTAAATATTTAGTAGAAGAGACTTTGTGTTCATCTCAGAAGACCGTGTAGGGTTTATTTCTCCTTTCCCTTCCAGTCTGCGAGATAGAAGCATTTCCTGCCCATGTTCAGCTACTTCCTCTCCATCCATTCACTCTCAGTAAAAACAGTAATGGGCTGATGAGGCAAGAGATCAGGTGTTCTCAGGTGAGCCTGAAAACATTCTCTTCCTCCTGCTCATGGAAAGCTTTCACTGACAAGAAGCGGTCTGTCATCCAGGCAGAGAGGACAGATGGAGTGAGAGAACTGCTGCCCATGGACAGCCCTGGAGGGTCTGTGCAGAGATCTTATGCAACAGGCATGTCCCTCTCAACCTGCCTCCATGCTGGATTTATGATTTTCTGAAGATATCTAGGTTTTTAACTGAATGCTGAGTTGAATTACCTGACCAACTTTCGTCCTAATCAAACGATAGCTACTCATGCACCAGCAGGAAAAGGACATTATAGACCTCTGGGGCTCTTGCCTGAGAGGCTGGCAGTGGAATTCTGTACTGGTCATTTTGTTCTTATTTCTGTGTGTGTTTAGACATTGTGGTGGAATGATGTTGGGTCAGGTAGAGTAGAGGTAATGGCACCAGGAGAGAGGCTCTTGCTAAGGTCACTGAAAGAAATTTCAGAGCACAAACACAACTGAGGCATAGTGGCAAGTCTATAGCGTGAGAGCAGACAGGCTAGGAAAGGCTGTGGGAAGCACAAGTGAGATCTCAGGAAGGAGAGCAGGCAGGCTTCAAGGGAGCGGCTGCTGGAACCAAAGCAGGTGCTGTTGCATTTGTTGAAGTCAAATGCAGAAAAGGCCAGTAGAAGGTGGTTGATCCCAATCCCTATGTTTTCCAGGGAAGTAGCGCAATACTTCTGCAGGAGGACATACACGCTGTTGTCACTGATGCACGTTCTTTTTCCTGCAACTGGGCCTCCAGATAACCATATGTGGACTTGAGGCCTGGAGCATGCAAAAGCCCATTTCAGGAGAGATTTCACCAAGTCTCCAAATACATTCTGGATGTGAAGAGAGGCTCCTTTAATCAACACATATAGTTCAGGATGGTGTAGGTAGAAGCTTGATGGGTTGCAAACAACACACTCTGAAAATCACAGTGAACTCTGCAATAATGATCTTACTGGTTTTGTTGTGAGTTTCTTGGATTACAATTACACATCCTCTTTGATGAGAGTGACATACACGCTGGGTAATTGGATGAGCATCCATAACAACGGCCATGCAGAATGCTGTGTGTATCGGCACGATGGTGGATGTCTAATGCACGCAGCAATAGCAGTCTCACGACATTCCAGCAACTGCTCTTTCTTTACTCTTATTCAT
>NW_003852908.1:10785-11952 GCF_000181295.1 Otolemur garnettii | reverse complement strand
CATCCATCAGCAGGCCTAGGCATCAAGAGAAGCTCACAGACCTTAGTCCAGCCATGTGGGCAGCCAGTATTTAGAGACAGAAAAAGGGGAATGGAATTCCCAAACAGGCTGATTGGCCACTAATGGGCATTTACCTTATCTGAGTATAATGTGACAGAGACAGTTGCCTTCTGTGGACACAGCAAGATCAGTTGACAGTCAGTGGTTGACTAAAGCTTGGCTGCTATGATGGGCTGGGACTCAGCTGTTTTTGACAAGATCTCACTCTTGCTCAGGCTGGTCTCAAACCCGTGAGCTCAGGCAAGCCACTCGCCTAGGCCTCCCAGAGTGCTAGAATTACAGGTGTGATCCACCTCCCCTGCCCCACTAAATCTTTTTGTTTGTTAGTGGTATGTTTAGAGATGTATCTCTTGCTTCATGACGTAATTTTGGTAGGTTGTGTTTTAGACACTTATTCATTTGTTCCAGGTTATCCACCCAGATGGCACACTGGTGTTCATATTAGTCCCTTAGGAGCCTTTTCATTTGTATGGCATCAGTGTGTCTCCTGTTTCCTTACTGATTTTATTTTTTTGAGCTGTCTCTCTTTTTCTCTATGCCTAAGTGTTTTTAAACTTTGAGAAAACTAAGCCTGACTTTCATCGTTTTTTTTCCCATGTGTTATATTTTATTCATCTCTATTATAACATTTGTAATTGTATTGCTCCTGCTACCTCTGGCCTTATTTTTTTTCTTTTTCTTGTTCCTTGAGCTATAAAGTTAACTTAATTCTTTGAGACCTTTCTTCTTTTGTATAGTAGGGACTTATCATTACTAACTATTACTTTAGTACTGCTTTTTCTGCATCCAATGAAGTTTGTTGTACGTTCTCTTTTCATTCTCATTTGTCATATTTTTAAATTGCTTTTGACTTCATCTTTGACTAGGGTGGCCAGACATCCTGCTTTTGGTGGGACAGTCCCGATTTTTAACAATTTGTCCCTCATCCCTTGGTGTTTTTAAAAAGTCCCGATTTTTGGAAAAATGCACGAACAGGTGGGAGAACAGGAAGGGAATATATGGTTTTCGGCTGCCATGTGGCTATTTCACGAGGATATGAGTTTTATATTATTTTTATTAATTTTATAATGTTAAACTGTAATAATAACAAATAATTGTTGAGAAGTG
>NW_003852908.1:4569-6806 GCF_000181295.1 Otolemur garnettii | reverse complement strand
GAGCCCTGAGTTAACTAAAGACACACGAGCAAGACAAAACCAAACAACGAGACAGTTGTTTCAAAAAAGCATTAATTTCACTCTGAAACAAGGTGACATTCACTATGGGGGCTGGTGGCTGCACGCTTTCTTTTTTGAGCTGGTGATGGTAGTTGATCACAATCGCTATGTTTTCCGGGACAATAACGCAACCCTTGCACAGGAGGACGTTCTCATTGTTCTCAGTGACGTAAGTACCTTTTATCTACAACTGGGCCTCCAGATAACTTTGACTGGAATTGAGGTCTGGACCACAGAAAACCCCATCACAGGAGACACCATAGAAAATCTCTTGACATCGTTTTGTTCTTGGAAGAAAGGAGCCCTTAATGACCGCATAGTTCACGACGGTGCAGGTCTCATAGTAAAGGTTGATGAGTCTCTAGGAACACACAGTGCTGAGTTTGGTAGAGTCTGCAATAATGAAAACAACGGTGTAATTGTCAATTTTGTGGATTTGAACTATACACTCCTTGCCATGAGATTGACATATGTGCTGGGTAAGTTGCTCAACGTGGAGGATGACAACAGTGAGGAATTTTGTGTCTGTCGGAGTGGTGATAGATGTCTAATGAATGCAACAATAGATGTCTCGGTTCACTTTAGCAACTGCTCTTTTTTTTACTTTTATAGATTTACCATTAAAAAGCCCTGTTTGCAAAATCAACCAGAAATACAGATCAGCAGCGTGAAGACAAAGCAGCATTGCGGGAATGGTTTGGTTGAAGAAGGAGAGCAGTGTGACTGTGGATCCTGGAAATTGTGTTATAGAGATGCATGTTGTTGGGCAAATTGCACTCTGAGAATGGGAGCTGATTGCGCTCATGGGGATTGTTGCAAAAACTGCCAGTTCATTCCACAGGGGACAATGTGCCGAGAAGGGGATGATGACTGTGACCTTCCAGAGTGGTGCAATGGCTCATCGCATGCATGTCCAGATGATGTGTACAAGCAGAATGGGTCCCCCTGCAGGGTAATTGGCTACTGCTTTGAAAATATGTGTAATACACGTGATGACCAATGTAAGGACATTTTTGGCAATGAAACAAAAAATGCAGAAAACCTTTGCTATACAACCGTGAACACCCGAGGGGACCGTTTTGGTCACTGCTCTGTACAGGGCACCACTTACACCGGCTGTTCTCTGGCAAACAGCCTCTGTGGAAGAATTCAGTGTCAAAATGTGAAAAGACTTCCCCCCATGGCTGAACACACTACTATACATTGGTATTACATGAAAGATATTGTGTGCGTTGGTACCGACTATCATCTGGGAATAATCTCACATGATATGGGTTTAGTGAGAGAGGGCACAGAGTGTGGAGAAGACCTCATGTGCATTGGAAAGGAGTGTGTGCCCGTGTCACATTTTGAACAATCTTGTAAAGAGGAGACGTGCAATCTGAGAGGGATCTGCAACAACAGACATCACTGTCACTGCACGTATGACTGGGATCCCCCATTCTGCCTGAAGGAAGGCAGTGGGGGCAGTATTGATAGTGGCCCACCCCCACAGAAAGTAAAAAGAGTTAAAAAAGTCAAACATGGATTTCTCATTTGGATTATTATAGTACTTTTGATTTTATTACTTTTAATTTTGCTTTTGTTTCTTCTTAGAAGAAAGAAACAAGGACAGCAAAGCAAGAAACAGGACAAGCCTATGGCAGATCCTGCTTCAGCAAGCAAAACCTCCAAGAAGTGACAAGTTCAACTATCATCTAAGACAAACGAGCCAAATGCTCAAACTTTTCCTCAGGGAAGAAATAGCAAAAAGTTACTGTTTCAGAAAACAAAATCAATCCTTCATGCGATTTTCTATGTGTTGATTTTTAATGTCCTGGCAGTACAAATATGATTGAGTGTGTCAGGGACCACTGAAAGAAAATCCAACATCTATTATATTTCCAGGTCATGGGCACTAGTCAATAAATAAAGGTCATTCTTAGCTCATTCCTATGTTCAATTGTTTTAAGCCATTTTAGCAGTTAATTTTTCATGGAATGCGTCTCTCTGGGTTTGCTGAGCAAGGACACAGCTCAAAGATGAGTGTGTGATGCAACCAGCTGTACCTCGATTCCAAACCTCCCCCCCCTTTCACACTGCCATTTCTCCTCTGCTAATCCTTCCCTGCCTGCTATCACTGAGTAGGGGGAGCTCTAGGGAGACTGGGAGCCTCAGAGAATCATTTCTTTGATTGC
>NW_003852908.1:0-988 GCF_000181295.1 Otolemur garnettii | reverse complement strand
TGGGTAGAGTGCTGTGGCATCACAGTTCACAGCCACCACCAACTCTTGGGCTCAAGTGATTCTCTTGCCTCAGCCTCCCAAATTATCTGGGACTACAAGTGCCGCCATAATGCCTGGCTACTTTTAGAGATGGGGTCTTGCTCTTGGTCAGGCTTGCCTCCAACCTTTGAGCTCAGGCAATCCACCCGCATTGGGCTCCCAGAGCACCTGCCTGGGCCTCCCAGAGTGCTGGGATTACAGGAGTGAGCTACCATGCCTGGCCTCCATTTCTTAGGTTTTAACAAATCATAAGATACAGTAAGTGGTGTGCTTGATCTTGTTCATGTCTTTTTTCTTTTTTTTTTTTTTGAGACAGAGTTCCAAGCTGTCACCCTTGGTAGAGTGCTATGGCATCACAACTCACAGCAACCTTAAACTCCTGGGCTGAACTGTGATTCTCTTGCCTCAGCCTCCCAAGTAGCTGGGACTATAGGCGCCTGCCACAACACCTGGCTATTTTTGTTTGTTGCGGTTGTCATTGTTGTTTAGCAGGCCTGGGCCAGGTTTGAACCTACCAGCTTCGTGTATGTGGCTGGCACCCTATCCTCTGAGCTACAGGCACCTCCACTAAGTATATGTCTTATTTTAGGCTTATTTGGGGACTTTTAACTAACTTGTTTTCATTTGATAACTCAGTGAAACAGAAATAATGTTTTCAAAGCCTAAAGAAGAATTCTACATATGGCCACACTTAAGTGAAAATCATTCAATCGATTAGACTGAACAAACTTTTGCCTGACTGGATATCAAAATGAATATTAATATAAATATTTGAGTTTGAGAAAACCCTGCATGGGTTTTATTCTACATATCATATTCCACAAAAATATTATTCTCTGGTTGAATAGTTTGGTCCTAGTTCCTTTTTTTTTCTTTTTTTGAAGTAATTTCTAATATAAAAGTGCAGCATCTGGGTAGAGTTAATTGGCTGACTGGATTAAGCCACACT
>NW_003852907.1:31163-32632 GCF_000181295.1 Otolemur garnettii | reverse complement strand
CCACTACTCAGGGACACATTGGGTCCCTCCCACTATTCACTGTCACAGGTGGGTCCCTCCCAGTGCTCCCTGTCCCCAGTAGGTCCCTCCCACTGCTCATTGACACATTGGGACCTTCCCACTATTCAGTGTGGAAGCGGGGACTCCCTTTCACTACTTCACATTATCTCCACCTATTCACAGAGCATATTTGGGTCCCTCTCACTATTCACAATGACAGGAGAGACCCTCCCACTATTTCCTGTCACAGCTGGGCCTCTCCCACTATTCACTGTCCCATTGGGTTCCTACAAGTCACTCTCACTGGTGGGCCCTCTGAATGCTCACTGACACAATGGCGCCTTCCAACTACTCATTGTCACAAGGGGATCCTTTCCGCTATTTAATGTCACAGGTGGGTCCCCCCCAGTGCTCACTAACGCATTGTGTCCCTCCCATTATGCACTCTCACAGGCAGGTCCTTCCCACTACTCACTTGCAGAGGAGCATCCCTGCTCCTGCTCACTGACACATTGGGACTATTCCAGTGTTTGCTGTCAAGGGGGGTCCCTCTCAGTACTTACTGATCTCTCCCTCTCTTCACTTAAAACAATAGTGTCCAGCCCACCATTCACTCTCACAGGAGGGTCCCTACCACTATTTACTGTTACAGTGGGGTCCCTTCCACTCCTGTCCCATTTGGTCCTTACTGCTCACTATCATAGTTGGGTCCCTCTCAATGCTCACGGACACATTGGAGCCCTCCAAGTACTCACTGTTGAAGGTGGGTCCCTCCCACTACTCAATCCCATACTTGGTCCCTCCAATTGTGCCTGTCACAGGTGGGTCCCTCCCACTGCTCACTGAGACATTAGGTCCCTCCCATTATTCACTGTCACTGTGGGGTCTCTCCCACTACTCACTCATCCATTGTGTCAGTCCAATTATGCCTGTCACAGGCGGATCCCTCTCACTGCTCACTGCTGACATTGAGTCCTGGCCACTATTTACTGTATTAGGGGGATCCCTCTGAATACTCAGTGACACATTGAGTACCTTACAAGTTTTTGTGACAGTGGCATCCTGCGCACTACTCACTCACACTTTGGGTCCCTCCTTCTATGTCTGTCACAGGCCTGTCCCTCCATTTGCTCACTGACACATTGGGTCCCTCCTACTATTTCCTGTCAAAGGGTGGGAGGTCCCTCTCAATACTAAACTATTCTCTCAGCCTATACACTGAACTTATTTGGGCCACTACCACTATATCACTATCACAGGCATGTCCCTCCCACTATTTACTGTCACAGTGGGGTCCCTCACACTATTCACTGTCACATGAAGGCCCTACTACTCACTCTCCCAGTCCCACCCACTGCTCACGGACACATTAGAGCCCTCCAAGTACTCACTGTTGCAGGTGGATCCCTCCCATTATAACTGCCACAGGTGGGTCCCTCCCACTGCTCAATAAGACATTAGTTCCTTTC
>NW_003852907.1:30455-31098 GCF_000181295.1 Otolemur garnettii | reverse complement strand
ATGTCACACTGGGGTCCCTCCCACCACTCCCTCACACATTGGGTCTCTCCCACAATGCCTGTCACAGGTGGCTCCCTCCCATGGCTCACTGACAGGTTTGGATCCTCCCATTATTCACTGTTTAAGCAGGGGGTCCCTCTCGCTATTCACTGGTATCTCCTGCTATTTTCTGAATACATTTGGGTTCCTCCCAGTATTAACTCTCAAGGGAGTTTCCCTCCCACTGCTCAATGACACACTAACTCCCTCCCAGCATTTACTGTCACAGGAGGGTCCCTCCCACTACTCACTGTCACAGGAGGGTCCCTCCCACTGCTCACTGACCCATTGGGAGCATCCCACTATTTACTATCAAAAAGGGGTCCCTATCAGTAGATACTCATTTGTCCTCCTATCCACTGAACACATTAGGTTCCTTCACACTATTCAGTATCTCAGGCAGGTCCTTCCCACTATTTACTGTCAAAGGGGGGGTTCCTCCACTCTACTCACTGTCATATTTGGTCCCTGCTACTCTCTTTGACAAGCATTTCCCTCCCAATGCTCACTGACTCATTGGAACCCTCCAAGTACTTACAATTCCAGGTGGATCCCTTCAGTATACACTGTCACAGGTGGGTCCCTTCTACTGCACACTAACACA
>NW_003852907.1:23208-29936 GCF_000181295.1 Otolemur garnettii | reverse complement strand
TTGGGTCCTTCCCATTATTCACTGTCACAGTGGGGTCCCTCCCAATTCTCACTCACACATTGGGTCCCTCCAATGATACCTGTCACAGGCAGGTCACTCCTACTGATCACTGACACATTTGGTGTCCTTCCCACCATTCAGTGTCATAGGCAGATGCCTCCTACTACTCACTTACATACAAGCATCCATCCCCCTGCTCACTGATCCATTTGGAACATCCACTATTCAATGTAAAAGGGTGAGGCCCTCTCAGTTCTTACTGTTCTCTCCCCCTATTCACTGAAAACACTATGGTCCCTCCCATGATTCACTATCACAGGAGGGTCCCTCCCACTATTAACTGTCACAGTGGGGTCCCTTCCACTCCCCACTGTCACATTTCATCCCTACTACTCACTTGCACAGAGGGGTTCCTGCCAATGCTCATGGACACATTGGCTCCCTCTCACTATTCACTGTCAAAGTGGAGGGTCGCTCTGAATACTTACTGGTCTCTCTGCCTATACACTGAACTAATTTGGGGCCCTCCCACTATTTCACTATCAAAAGTGGGTTCCTCTCACTAATTAGTGTCACAGTGGGGTCCCTCCCACTATTCACTGTCACATTATGTCCCTACTACACAGGCGAAAAGGTGGGAGGTCCCCAAATGAGTTCAGCATAAAGGTGGAGAGAACAGTAAGTATTGAGAGGGACCCCCCCTTAGACAGTGAATAGTGAGAGGGACCCACTATGTCACGGGGCAGATGGCCTGACAGGCCTGTGACAGACATAGTGGGAAGGACCTATGTGTGAGTGGGTAGTGGACAGGACACCACTGTGACTGTAAAATTTGGGAGGTACCCAATGTATCACTGAGTATTGGGAGGGACCCCATTATGACAGTGGAAAGTAGGCAGGACCCAATGTGTCAGTGATCAGTGGGAGGGACCTGCTTGTGACAGTCATAATTGAAGGGATCCAATGTGTGAGTGAGTAGAGAGAGGGACTGCACTGTGACAGTGAACATTGGGAGGGACCCAATGTGTTAGTGAGCAGTGGGAGGGACCCACCTATGATAGTAAATAGTTGGAGGGATTCACCTGTGACAATGAGTAGTAACAGGGCCCCAATATGTCCGGGACCACTAGGAGAGCCCCACCAGTGAAAGTGAGTTGTAGGGACCAATGTGACAGTAAATAGTGGGAGGGACCCATCTATGTTAGTCAATAGTGGGAAAGACCCAAAAGTGTTCTGTGAATACTTGGAGAGACCAACAAGTACTGAGAGGGACCCCTGCTTTGACAGTGAACAGTGGGAGGGTCCCAATGTGTCAGTAAGCAGTGGGAGGGACCCACTTGGAATAATGGGAAGAACCAAATGGTATCAGTGAGCAGAGGGAGGGACCCACCTGTAAAGACCTAGTGGGTAGTTTCCAATGTGTGAGAGTAGAGGTGAGGACCCCACTATGACAGTGAATACTGGGAGGTACCCAATGTGTCAATGAGTAGTCGGGGGGACTCGACTGTGACAGTGAATAATGGGAATGATGCATTGTGTTAGTATGCGGTGGGAGGGACAGTGTATAGTGGGAAGGATCCACCTGCGTCAGTAAGTAGTTGGAGGGCCCTAATGTGTCAGTGGACATTGGGAGGTAAATGCTTGTGAGAATGAGTAATAGGGTCGAAATATTACAATGAGCAGTGGGGGGGATCCCCCTGGACAGTAAATAGTGTTAGGGACCCATCTGTGATGGTGAATAGTCGAAGGGAACCAAGTGTGTTTAGTGAATAGGGAGACATATGAGTATCTACTGAGAGGACCCGTTTTTGATAGTTAATAATAGGATGGCCCCAATGTGCCAATGAGCAGTGGTAGGGACCTACCTGTAGCAGTGAGTAGTGGCAAGGACCAGACTGTGTCAGCGAATGGTGGGAGAAACACAATGTGTCAGTGAGCAGTGGGAGTCATCCGCTTATGACAGGTATAGTTTGATGGACAGTATGTGTGAGTGGGTAGTGGGAGTGATCCCACTGTAACAGTGAAAAATGGAACCACTCTTGATAGTGAATAGTGGGAGGAGCCAAAATGTATTCAGAGAATAGTAAGAGAGAACAGTGATTAGTGAGAGAGAATCCGCCTTTCACAGTGATTAATGGGAGGAACCCAATGTGTCAGTGAGCCGTGGAAGGGACCCAATGTGTGATGGAGTAGTGGGAGAGACCCGACTGTGACAGGCATAATTGGTGGGCTCCAATGTGGTGAGTGAGTAGTGGGAGGGACCCCACCGTGACAGTATATAATGGGAGAGACCCAAAATGTTAGTGAGAAGAGGGAGGGACCCACCTGTAACAGTAAATAGTGGGAGGGATCCACCTGTGACAATGAGTAGTTGGAGGGCCCCAAATGTCAGTGAGCACGGGGAGAGCCCCACCTGTGAGACTCAGTTGTAGGGACATAATGTGAGAGTGTAGTGGGAGGGGCCCAAACATGTTCTGTAAGTATGGGGGAGAGACCAGTAAGTACTGAGAAGGAGCCCCAACTTCCACAGTGAATAGTAGCAGGAACCCACCTGTGACAGAAATAGTTCGAGGGATCCACCTAGGAGAGTGAATAGTGGGAGGGTCCCAATGTGTCAGTGAGCATTGAGAGGGTGACAGTGAATAGTGGGAGGCATCCCCCTGTGACAGTCAATAGTGGAAGGGACTCAATGCGTCAGTGAGCACAGGGAGGCACCCGCCTATGAAGGACATAGTGGGTAGGTCCCAATTTGTGAGTGAGCAGTGCTGGGGAACTCACTGTGATAGTGAATACTGGGAGTTATCCAATGTGTCACTGAGTAGTAGATGGGACTCAACTGTGACAATGATTATTGGGAAAGACCCATTGTTTTAGTGTACAGTGGGAGGGACTCACCTGTGACAGTGTATAGTTGGAGGGATCCACCTTCGACACTGAGTACTTTGAGGGCCCCAATGTGTCAGTGAGCATTCGGAGGGAAATTCCTGTGGGAGTGAGTAGGAGGGACCAAATATCACAGTAGTGGGAGGGCCCCCCTTTTGACAGTATATAGTGGGAGGGACCCGCCTATTAGAGTGAATAATGGGAGGGGACCCATATATGTTCAGTGAATAGGGGGACAGACCAGTATTTACTGATAGGGACTGCCCCTTTGATAGTAAATAGTGGGATGGTCCCAATGTGTCAGTTTGAAGTGGGAGGGTCCCTACTGTGACAGTAAGTAGTGAGAGGGCCCCGCCTGTGATAGTGAGTGGTGGGAGGGGCCCACTGTGACAGTAAATAGTGGGAGGGACCCGCCAATGGTAGCGAATAGTGGGAGGAACCCACATATGTTCAGAAAATAGTAGGGGAGACCAGTGAGTAGTGAGAGGGACACCCTGCCTTTGACAGTGAATAAGAGGAAGTTCCCATAGAGTAAGTGAGCAGTGGAAGGGACCCGCATGTGACAGGCATAATTGGAGGGACCCAATGTGCGAGTGAGTGCTGGTGGGGACCCCACTGTGAGAGTGAATACTGGGAGGTACGCATTGTGTCACTGAGTAGTGGGAGGAACCTGACTGTGACAGTGAATAGTTGGAATAACCATTTGTATTGGTGTGCAGTAAGGAAGGATCCATGTGTGACAGTGTATAGAGGGAGGGATCCACTTTCAACAGTGAGTACTTGGAGGGCCCCAAAGAGTCAGTGAGCTCTGGGAGTGAAAAGCCTGTGAGAGTGAGTAGTAGGGACCAAATATGACAGTGAGTAGTTAGGAGGGGACCCCCGTTTGACAGTAGATAGTGGGAAGGATCCACTTGCGATGGTGAATAGTGGAAGGGACCCAAGTGTGTTTGCTGAATAGGAGGATAGATGAGAATCTACTGATAGGGACCCCTTTTGATAGTAAATATTGAGAGGGTCCCAATGTGTAAGTGAGCAGTGGGAGGGACCCTCCTGTGACAGTGAGTAGTGGGAAGGCCCTGCCTATGACATGGATGGTGGGAGGGACCCAATACGTCAGTGAGCAGTGGGAAGAACCCGCCTGTGACAGATATATTTCGAGGGACTCTATGAGTGAGTGAGTAGTGGGATGGACCCCATTGTGACAGTAATAAATGGGAGGGACCCCCCTTGATAGTGAATAGTAGAAGGAACCCAAATGTGTTCAATGAATAGTAGGAGAGACCAGTGATAAGTGAGAGAGATCCTCCCACTTTTACAGTGAATAATGTGAAGGACCCAATATGTCTGCAGTGGCAAGGACCTGCCTGGGACTGTAAATATTGGGAGGAACCTGCCCTTTAGAGTGAATAATGGGAGGAACCTAAATGTATTCAGAGAATAGTAGGAGAGACCAGTGAGTAGTGAGAGGGGTCCCCTGATTTACAGTGAATAATAGGAGGTTCCCAATGTGTCAGTGAGCCATGGGAGTGTCCAACCTGTGATAGGCATAGTGGGAGGGAACTAATGTGTGAAGTAGTAGTGGGAGGGACTCCAATGTGAAATTGAATAGTTGGAGGGATCCAATGTGGTACTGAGTAGTGGGAGGGACTCCACCGTGAGGTGAATAGTGGGAAGGAACGAATGTGTACTTGAGAAGTCAGAGGGACCCACCTGTGGCATTGTATGGTGGGAGGGATCCACCTGCAACAGTGACGACTTGGAGGGCTCCAATGTGTCTGTGAGCATTGGGTGGGACCTGCCTGTGAGAGAGAGTAGTAGGGATGTAATGTGACAGTAAATTATGGGAGGGACCCCACTGTAACAGTTCATAGTGGGAGGTACCTGCCTGTGATAGTGAAATGGTGGGAGTGGCCCAAAGAGTTCAGTGTATAGGTGGAGAAAACAGTATGTATTGAGGGAGACCCCCCCTTAGACAGCCAATAGTGAGAGGGACCGAACTGAGTGAGCAGATGGTGGGACAGGCCGGTGATGGACACGGTGGGAGGGACTCAAAGTGTGAGGAGTAGAGGGCTAGACAACACTGTGACAGTAAATTGTGGGAGGTAGCCAATGTGGCAATGAGTATTGTGAGGGACTCCACTATGACAGTGGAAAGTGGGCATGACCCATGTGTCAGTGAGCAGTAGGAGGGACCCGCCTGTGACAGGCATAATTGGAGGGACCCAATGTGTAAGTGAGTACTGGGCGGGACCCCACTGTGATAGTGAATTCTGGGAAGGACCCCATGGATTAGTGAGCAGTGGGAGGGACCCACCTGTGACACTGAGCATTGGGAGGGAAACACCTGTGAGACTGAGTATTAGGGACCATTTATGATAGTGAGTAGTGGAGGTAACCCCTTTTGAAAGTAAATAGTAAGAGGGACCCACCAGTGATAGTGGATAGTGGAAGGGACTCAAATGTGTTTAGTGAATAGGGAGACAGACCAGTATCTACTGATAGGGACCTCTTTTGATAGTGAATAGTGGGATGGTATCAATGTGTCAGGGAACAGTGGGAGGGACCCACCTGTGACAGTGAATAGTGGGAGGGACACAATGTGGCAGTGAACAGAGGGAGTGAACTACTTCCGAAAGACATACTGGTTGGGTTGTATTGTGTGAATGAGTAGTGGTGTGGACCCCACTGAGAGAGTGAATACTGGGAGGTACCCAATGTGTCACTGAGTAGTGGATTGGACTCGACTGTGACCTTGGACAGTGGGAATGACCACTAGTGTTAGTGTGCAATGGGAGGGACCTACCTGTGACAGTGTATAGAGGGAGGGATCCATCTTCGACAGTGAG
Source organism: Otolemur garnettii (assembly GCF_000181295.1). Classification (NCBI taxonomy): domain Eukaryota; kingdom Metazoa; phylum Chordata; class Mammalia; order Primates; family Galagidae; genus Otolemur; species Otolemur garnettii. The sequence goes on along the minus strand of NW_003852907.1, from coordinate 24,207 downwards.
TACTCAGGGGGCCCCAATGAGTCAGTGAGTATTGGGAGTGAAACGCCTGTGAGAGTGAGTAGTAGGGACCAAATACGACAGTGAGTAGTGGGGGGGACCCCCGTTTGACAGTACATAGTAGAAGGGACCCACTTGTGTTAGTGAATAGTGGAAGGGACCCAAGTGTGTTTAGTGAATAGGAGGACAGATGAGTATCTACTGATAGAGACGCCTTTTGCTAATAAATAGTGGGAGGGTCCCAATGTGTCAGTGAGCAGTGGCAGGACCCTCCTCTGACAGTACTGGGAGGGACCTACCTATGACATGGATGGTTGGAGGGACCCAAAGGGTGAGTGAGCAGGGAGGGACCCACCTGTGACAAGTATAGTTGGAGGGACTCTATATGTGACTAGTTGGAGGGACCCCACAGTGACAGTAAAAAGTGGGAGGCATCCACATTGATAGTGAATAGTAGGAGGAACCCAAATATATTGGGAGAATAATAAGAGAGACCAGTGATGAGTTAAAGGGACCCCCTTCCTTTCACAGTGAATAATGGGAGGTTCCCAATGTGTCAGTGAGCAGTGGTACGGACCTGCCTATGACAGGTATAGTTGGAGGGATCCAATGTCTGTGAGTAGTGGGAGGGACCCCACTGTGACAGTAAAAAGTGGGAAGGACCCGTCATGATAGCGAATAGTGGGAGGAACCCAATGTGTTCAGTGAATAGTAGGAGAGACCAGTGATTAGTGAAAGAGACCCTCCCGCTTTATACAGTGAATAATGTGAGGGACCCAATGTGTCAGTGAGCAGTGGGAGGGACCCACCTGGGACTGTAAATAGTGGGAGGGACCCGCCCTTGAGAGTGAATAATTGGAGGAACCTAAATGTATTCAGAGAATAGTAGGAGATACCAGTGAGTAGGGAGAGGGACCCCCTCATTTACAGTGAATAATGAGAGGTTCCCAATGTGTCAGTGAGCCATGGGAGTGTCCAACCTGTGACAGGCATAGTGGGAGG
>NW_003852907.1:19334-23153 GCF_000181295.1 Otolemur garnettii | reverse complement strand
GGCCCCAACTTTTGAGGGAGTGGTGGGAAGGACTCCAGTGTAAAATTTAATACTCCATGGGATCCAACGTGACACTGAGTAGTGGAAGGGACCCCACCGTGACAGTGCACAGTGGGAAGGAACCAATGTGTTTTGAGAAGTCAGAGGGCCCCATCTGTGGCAGCGTATAGTGGGAGGGATCCACCTGCAAGAGTGACAACTTGGAGGGCCCCAAAGTGTCTGTGAGCATTGGATGGGACCCGCCTGTGAGAGTGAGTAGTAGGGACATTATGTGACAGTGAATAATGGGAGGGACCCCACTGTGACAGTAAATAGGGGGAGGTACCCACCTGTGATAGTGAAGGGGTGGGAGGGGCCCCAAAAGTTCAGTGTATAGGTGGATAGAACAGTATGTATTGAGAGGGACCCTCCACCTTAGACAGTGAATACTGAGAGGGACCGAACATCTAAGTGAGCAGATGGTGGGACAGGCCTGTGACAGACAGGGTGAGAGGGACTCAAAGTGTGAGTAGTGGGCAGGATACCACTGTGACAAAATTGTGTGAGGTACCCAATGTGTTACTGAGTACTGGGAGACAACTCGCTGTGTCATTGAATAGTGGGCAGGACCCAGCTTGTCAGTGAGGAGTGAGAGGGATCTGCCTGTGACAGGCATTGTGGGAGGGACGCAATGTGTGATGGAGTAGTGGGAGAGACCCGACTGTGACAGGCATAATTGGTGGGCCCCAATGTGGTGCAAAGGACCCCACGGTGACAGTACATAATGGGAGAGACTCAATGTGTTAGAGAAGAGGGAGGTACCAACCTGTGACAGTAAATAGTGGGAGGGATCCACCTGTGACAATGAGTAGTTGGAGGGCCCCAAATGTCAGTGAGCACTGGGAGAGCCCTACCTGTGAGACTGAGTTGTAGGAACCTAATGTGAGAGTGAATAATAGGAGGGACTCAAACGTGTTCTGTGAACATGGGGTAGAGACCAGCAAGTACTGAGAGGGAGCCCTCACTTCCATAGTGAATAGTATGAGGGGCCCACCTGTGACAGTAAATAGTTGGAGGGATCCACCTATGAGAGTGAATAGTGGGAGGGTCCCAATAGTCAGTGAGCAGTGGGTAGATTCTCCCTGTGACAGTGAATAGTGGGGGGTATCCACCTTTGATAGTCAATAGTGGAAGGGACTCAATGTGTCGGTGAGCACAGGAGGCACCCGCCAATGAAGGATATAGTGGGTGGGTCTCAATATGTGAGTGAGTAGTGCTGAGGAAACCACTGTGATAGTGAATACTGGGAGTTACCCAATGTGTCACTGAATAGTAGATGGGACTCAACTGTGACAGTGAATAGTGGGAAAAACCCATTCTGTTAGTGTACAGTGGGAGGGACCCACCTTTGACATTGTATTCTGGGAGGGATCCACCTTCGACAGTGACTACTTTGAGGGGCCCAATATGTCAGTAAGCACTGGGAGGGAAATGCCTGTGAGAGTGAGCAGGAAGGACCAATTATGACAGTGAGTATTGGGAGGGATCTCCCTTTGACAGTATATAGTGGGGGGGGGGACCCACCTATGAGAGCGAATAGTGGGAGGGACTCAAATATGTTCAGTGAATAGGGGGACAGACCACTATCTAGTGATAGGGGCTGCTCCTTTGATAGTAAATAGTAGGATGGTCCCAATGTGTCAGTGCAAAATGGGAGGGTCCCGCTGGTGACAATGAGTGGTGTGAGGGGCCCACTGTGACAGTAAATAGTGGAAGGGACCCGCCATTGATAGTGAATAGTAGGAGGAACCCAAATATGTTCAGAAAATAGTGGAAGAGACCAGTGAGTAGTGAGGGGTACCCCACCCTTTGACAGTGAATAATCGGAGGTTCCCAATGAGTGATTGACTCCACTATGACAGTGGAAAGTGGGCACGACCCATAAGTCAGTGAGCAGTGGGAGAGACCCGCCTGTAACAGGCATAGTCAGAGGGACCCAATGTGTGAGTGACTAGCGGGAGGAACCCCAGTGTGACATTTAATATTGGGAGGGATCCAGTGTGGCACTGAGTACTGGGAAGGACCCCACTGTGACAGTGAATAGTGGGAAGGACCCAAAGTGTGAGTGAGCAGTGTGAGGGACCCCAGTGTGACATTTAATTGCAGGAGGAATCCATGTGATACTAAGTAGTCAGAGGGACCCCACCATGACACTGACTAGTGGGAAGGACCCAATGTTTTAGTGAGCACTTGGAGGGACCCACCTGTGGCAGTGTACAGTGGGAGGGATCCACCTGCAATAGTGAATACTTGTAGGGCCCCAATGTGTCCGTGAGCATTCGGTGGGACCTGCCTGTGAGAGTGAGTAGTAGGGACTTCATGTGACAGTGTATAGTGGGAGGGGCCCCACAGTGACAGTAAATAGTGGGAGGAACCCACCTGTGATAGTGAGATAGTGGGAGTGGCCCAAGCGAATTCAGTGTATAGGCGGAGAGACCAATAAGTATTGAGAGGGATCCCTTAGACAGTGAATAGTGAGAGGGACCCAATTGTCAGTGAGCTGATGGAGGGACAGACCTGTGACAGAGATAGTGGGAGTGACCCAATGTGTGAGTGAGTAGTGGGCGAGACTAACACAATGTGTCAGTGCAAAATGGGAGGGTCCAGTAAATCGTGGGAGGTACCCAATGTGGCAATGAGTATTGTGAGGGACTCCACTATGACAGTGGAAAGTGGGCATTACCCATATGTCAGTGAGCAGTAGGAGGGATCCGCCTGTGACAGGCATAATTAGAGGGACCCAAGGTGCGAGTGAGTATAGTGGTGGGGACTCTACTGTGACAGTGAATAATGGGAGGTATTCAAAGTGTCACTGAGTACAGGGAGGGACTTGACTATGACAGTGAATATTGGGAAAGACCCTTTCTGTTAGTATGCATTGGGAGGGAACCAACTGTGACATGGTAGCAGGAGGAATCTACCTGCAACAGGGAGTACTTGGAGGATCCCCAATGTGTCAGTCAGCAATGGGAGGGAAACACCTGTGAGACTGAGTAGTAGGGACCATTTACGATAGTGAGTATTGGAGGTAACCCCTTTTGACAGTAAATAGTAAGAGGGACCCGCAGTGATAGTGAATGTTGGAAGGGACTCAAATGTGTTTAATGAATAGGGGGACAGACATGTATCTACTGATAGGGACCCCTTTTGATAGTAAATAGTGGGACGGTCCCAATGTGTCAGTGAACAGTGGGAGGGACCCGGCTGAGACAGTGAATGGTGGGAGATCCCCATTGTGTCAGTGAACAGTGGGAGGGACCCACCTGTGACATTGAACAGTGGGAGGGACCCACCTGTGACAGTGAATAGTGGGAGGGACACAATGTGTCAGCGAACAGAGGGAGGGAACCGCCTCCAAAAGACATACTGGGTGGGTTGGATTGTGTGAGTGAGTAGTGGTGGGGACCCCACTGTGAGAGTGAATACTGGGAGGTACCCAATGTGTCACTGAGTAGTGGATTGGACTTGACTGTGACAGTGGACAGTGGGAATGACCATTAGTGTTAGTGTGCAGTGGGAGGGACTTACCTGTGACAGTGTATAGAGAGAGGGATCCACCTTCGACAGTGAGTACTCGGAGTGACCCAATGTGTCAGTGAGTATTGGGAGTGAAACGCCTGTGAGACTGAGTAGTAGGGACCAAATATGACAGTGAGTAGTGTGGGGGCCCCCCATTTGGCAGTAAATAGTAGGAGGGACCCACTTGTGATAGTGAATAGTGAAAGGGACGCAAGTGTGTTTAGTGAATAGTAGGAGAGCCAAGTATCTACTGATAGGGAC
>NW_003852907.1:17605-19220 GCF_000181295.1 Otolemur garnettii | reverse complement strand
CTGCCTATGACATCAATAGTGGGAGGGACCCAATGTGTCAGTGAGCAGTGGTAGGGACCCCCTGTGACTGAAATAGTGGGAGGGAGCCATCCTTGAGAGTGAATAATAGGAGGAACCCAAATGTATTCAGAGAATAATAGGAGAGACCAGTGATGAGTGAGAGGGACCCCCTCCTTTGACAGTGAATAATGGGAGGTTCCCAATGTGTCAGTGAGCAGTGGGAGAGTTCAACCTGTGACAGGCATAGTGGGAGGGCCCCCACTTGTGAGGGAGTGGTGGGAAGGACTCCAGTGTGAAATTGAATAGTCGGAGGGATCCAATGTGTCACCGAGTAGTGGGAGGGACCCACTGTGACAGTGAATAGTAGGAAGGAAGCAATGTGTTCTTGAGAAGACAGAGTGACCCACCTGTGGCAGTGTATAGTGGGAGGAATCCACCTGCAACAGTGACTACTTGGAGGGCTCCAATTTGTCCATGAGCATTGGATGGGACCCTCCTGTGAGAGTGAGTGGTAGGGATGTAATGTGACAGTGAATAGTGGGAGGGAACCTACTGTGAGTGTAAATAGTAAGAGGTACCCGCCTGTGATAGTGAAATGGTGGGAGTGGCCCAAAGAGTTCAGTGTATAGACAGAGAGAACAGTATGTATTGAGAGGGACCCCCCCCTTAGACAGTGAATAGTGAGAGGGACTGAACATCTGAGTGAGCAGATGGCAGGACAGGCCTGTGACACACAGGGTGGGAGGGACTCAATGAGGGAGGATTAGTGGACGGGACACAACTGTGACAAAATTGTGTGAGGTACCCAATGTGTCACTAAGTATTGGGAGGCACCCCATTGTGTCAGTGAATAGTGGCAGGACCCAGCTTGTCAGTGAGTAGTGAGAGGGACCTGCCTGTGACAGGCATTGTGAGAGGGACTCAATGTGTGATGGAGTAGTGCGAGAGACCCGACTGTTACAGAAATAACTAGTGGGACCGGATGTGTGATTGTGTAGTGGGAGGGACCCCACCTTGACAGCATATAATGAGGGAGACCCAATGTGTTAGTGAGAAGAGGGAGGGACTCAATGTCACAGTAAATAGTGGGAGGGATCCACCTGTGACAATGAGTAGTTGGAGAGCCCCAAAACTCAGTGAGCATTGGGAGGCACCCACCTGTGATTGTGAGTTGTAGGGACCAAGTGTGACAGGATTGGAAGGGACCCCCCCCCACTGTCAAATTAAATAGTGGTAGAGACCCTCTTGTATTAGTGAATAGTGGGAAGGACCCTAGTGTTTTCAGTTAATAGGGGGAAAGAGAAGTAAATACTGAGAGGGACCCCCCTTTATAGCTAACAGTGGGCTGGTCCCATTATGTCAGTGAGCACTGGGAAGGATGCTCTTTTGCAAGTGAATAGTTGGAGGGACATAGCTGTGACAGGCATAATTGGAGGGACCCACTGCGTGAGTGAGTAGTGGGAGGGACCCCATTATGACAGTGGAAAAAAGGGACGGACACAATGTGCTAGTGAGCAGTAGGAGGACCCGCCTGTGAGAGTGAGTTTTAGGGACCCAATGAGAAACTGAATAGTGGGAGGAGCCTGGCTGTGACAGTAAATGGTGGGAGGGACCC
>NW_003852907.1:16120-17563 GCF_000181295.1 Otolemur garnettii | reverse complement strand
CCTGTGGTAGTGAATTGTGGGTCGGACACAAATGTGTTCTGTGAATGGGGGAGAGACAGGTAAGTAATGAGAGGGACCCCCCGCTTCGACAGTGACTAGTGGGAGGGTCCAAGTGTTTCAGTGAACAGTGGGAGGGATCCACCTGTGACAGTGAATAGTGGGAAGGACATAATGTGTGCAGAGGAAGGGAACCGCCTCCGAAAGACATACTGGGTGGGTGGATTGTGTGAATGTGTAGTGGTGGGGACCCCACTGTGATAGTGAATACTGGGAGGTAACCAATATGTCACTGAGAAGTGGATTGGACTCAACTGTGACAGTGAATAATGGGAATGAACATTTTTGTTAGTGTGAAGTGGGAGGGACCCACCTGTGACAGTGTATAGAGGGAGGGATCCACCTTCGCGAGTGAGTACTTGGAGGGCCCCAATGAGTCAATGATCATTGAGAGTGAAACGCCTGTGAGAGTGAGTAGTAGGGACCAAATATGACAGTGAGTAGTTGGAGGGACCCCCGTTTGTAGTTGGTGGGGACCCCCGTTTGACAGTAAATAGTGGGAAGGACCCTCTTGTGATGGTGAATAGTGGAAGGGACTCAAGTGTGTTTAGTGAATAGGAGGACAGATGAGTATCTACTGATAGGGACCCCTTTCGATATTAAATAGTGGTATGGGTCTAATGTGTCAGTGAGCAGTGGGTGGGACCCTCCTGTGACAATGAATGGTGGGAGGGGACCAATGTGTCATTGAGTAGTGGGAGGGACCCGTCTGCCACAGGTATAGTTGGAGAGAACCACTGTGTGGGTGTGTAGTGGGACAGTAAATAGTGGGAGATATCCAATGTGACCCTGAGTAGTGGGAGGGACCCCACTGTAAAAGTGAATCGTTGGAGTGACCCACCTGCAACAGTGACTACTTGGAGGGTTCCAATGTGTTCTTGAGCATGTGCTTAAAGCATTGGGTGGGACCCGCCTGTGAGAGTGAGTAGTAGGGACTTCATGTGACAGTGAATAGTCACAGGGATCCTACTGTGACAGTAAACTACTACTCACTGTCATATTTGGTCCCTACTACTCACTCTCACAGGCTGTCCCTCCCAATGCTCACTATCGCAGGTGGTTCCTTCCCACCATACACTGTTAAAGGTGGGTCCCTCCCACTGCACACTAACACAGTGGGTCTTTCCTATTATTCACTGTCAAAGTCGAGTCCCTCCCAATCCTCAGTGACACACTGGGTATGTCACAGTGAGGTCCCCAGTACTAGTCACTCATTGGAACCCACCCAATATGTTCCTACCATTATTCACTGTCGAAGTGGGGTCTCCCTCTCAGTACTCACCAGTCTCTTCCCCTATTCACAGGGCACATTTGGGTCCCTCCCACTATTCCCTACCACAGGCAGGTCCCTCCCACCGCTCACTAACACATTGGGTCCCTCCCACT
>NW_003852907.1:10986-13111 GCF_000181295.1 Otolemur garnettii | reverse complement strand
TTATACACTGCCACAGGTGGGTCCCTCCCACTGCTCACTAATCCATAGGGTCCTTCCCAGTATTCACTGTCACATTGGGGTCCTGCCCTGTACTAACTCACACATTGGGTCCCTCCAATTATGCCTGTCACAGGCAGTTCCCTCCTACTGCTCACTGACACATGGGTCGTGCCCACTTTCCACTGTCATAGTGGAGTCCCTCACAATAGTTATTGCCACATTGGGTACCTCCCACGATTTACTGTCACAGTGTTGTCTCATGCACTACTCACTCACACATTGGGTCCCTCCCACTATCTCTGTCACAGGCCTGTCCCTCCATCTGCTCACTGACACATTGGGTCCCTCCCATTATTCACTGTAAAAGAGGAAGGGTCTCTCTCACTAATCACTGGTCTCTTCTACTATTCACTGAACACATTTGGGTTCTTCCCACTTTTCGCTATCATGGTGGGTCCCTCCCACTTTTTACTGTCACAGTGGGGTCCCTCCCACTACTCACACACACATTGGGTCCCATCAACTATACCTGTCATAGGCAGGTCCCTACCACTGCTCACTGAAACATTGGGAACCTCCCGTTATTCACTGTCATGGGGGGGGGTCCATCTCAGTAATCACTGGTCTCTCCTACTATTCTCTGAATACACCTAGGTTTCTCCTACTATTCACTACCAAGGCGGGTCCCTTCCACTTTTTACTGTCACAGTGGGGTCCCTCCCACTACTCACTCACACATAGAGTTCTTTCAACTATACCTGTCACAGGGGGGTCCCTCCCACTGCTCACTCACACTTTGGGTCCCTCCAACCATTCATGTCATAGGCAGGTCCCTCCCACTACTCACTGTCATAGGAGGTTCCTCTAACTGCTCAATGACACATTGGGACCATCCCACTATTCACTAGCAAAAGGCATCCCTATCAGTAGATACTCGTCTGTCTTCCTATTCACTAAACACATTTGGGTCCCTTCCACTTGTCACTATCACAAGTGGGTCCCTTCTACTATTTACTGACAAACGGGGTACCCCCCACTACTCACTGTCATATTTGGTCCCTCCTATTCACTCTCACAGGCGTTTCACTCCCAATGCTCACTGACTCATTGGGGCCCTCTGAGTACTCACTGTCAAAGGTGGATCCCTCCCTCCATACACTATCACAGGTAAGGTCGCTCCCACTGCTCACTAACACTAATGATCATTCCCACTGTACACTGTCACAGTAGAGTCCAATCCACTATTCAGTGACACATTGGGTACCTCCCAGTATTCACTCTCACAGTGGGGTCCCCACCACTACTCACTCACACAATCCAACCCACCCAGTATGTCATTCGGAGACGGTTCCCTCCCTCTGTTCACTGACACATTGTGTTCATCCAACTATTCACTGTCATAGGTGTGTCCCTCCCATTATTCACTGTCACAGGTGGGTCCCTCCCACTGTTCACTGACACATTGAGGACCTCACACTATTCATTGTCTCAGCGAGTCCTTCCCACTGCTCACTGACACATTGGGACCGTAACAATATTTCCTATCAAAAGGGGTCTTTATCAGTAGATACTTGTCTGTCCCCCTATTCACTAAACACATTTGATTCCCTTCCACTATTCACTATCACTGGTGGGTCCCTCTTACTATTTACTATCAAAAGGCGTTACCTCCAACACTCACTATCAGAAATGGTCCCTACTACTCAGTCTCACAGGTATTTCCCTCCCAATGCTCACTGATACATTGGGGACCCTCCAAGTACTCCCTGTCACAGGTGGATCCCTCCCACTTTACACTGTCACAGGTGGTTCCCTCCCAATGCACACTAAGAGAAAGGGTCATTCCCAGTATTCACTATCACAGTCAAGTCCCTCCCACTAGTCAGGGACACATTAGGTCCTTCCCACTATTCACTGTCACAGGTGGGTCCCTCCCAGTGCTCCCTGTCACAGTTGGTTCCCTCCCACTGCTCTGTGACACATTTGGATCTTCCCACTATTCACTGTCGAAGCGGGAACTCCCTCTCACTACTTAACATATTCTCTACCTATTCACAGAGCATATCTGGGTCCCTCCCACTATTCACTATGACAGGCGAGTCCCTCTCACCATTTACTGTCACAG
>NW_003852907.1:9619-10426 GCF_000181295.1 Otolemur garnettii | reverse complement strand
TCCCATACTGGGTCCCTCCAATTGTGCCTGTCAGAGTTGGGTCCCTCCCACTGCTCACTGACACATTAGGTCCCTCCCACTATTCACTGTCACTGTGCGGTCCCTCCCACTACTCACTCATCCATTGGGTCCCTCCAATTATGCCTGTCACAGGCGGATCTCTCTCACTGCTCACTGACACATTGGGTGCTGGCCACTATTCACTGCCATAGAGGGATCCCTCCGAATACCCAGTGACACATTGAGTACCTCACAAGATTTAGTCACAGTGGGATCCTGCGCACTACTCACTCACACTTTCGGTCCCTCCTACTATGTCTGCCACAGGCCTGTCCCTCCATCTGCTCACTGACACATTGGGTCCCTCCTACTATTCCCTGTCTAAGGGGGGGGGTCCCTCTCAATACTTAACTATTCTCTCAGCCTATACAGTGAACTCGTTTGGGCCACTGCCACTATTTCACTATCATAGGCATGTTCCTCCCACTATTTACTGTCACAGTAGGGTCCCTTTCACTATTCACTGTCAAATGAAAGCCCTACTACTCATTCTCACACTCCAGTCCCACAGACTGCTCACCGACACATTAGGGCCCTTCAAGTTCTCACTGTTGCAGGTGGATCCCTCCCATTGCTCAATAAGACATTGGTTCCTTCCCACTATTCACTCTCACAGTGGGGTCCCTCCCACTACTCAGTGCTACATTGGATCCCTCCCACTATTAAATGTCACACTGGGATCCCTCCTACCACTCCCTCACACATTGGGTCCTTCCCACAATGCCTGTCACAGGTGGGTCCCTCCCA